>NW_026000119.1:9234784-9289140 GCF_001458135.2 Marmota marmota marmota | reverse complement strand
GGGGGGAGAGAGAGAGAGAGAGAGAGAGAGAGAGAGAGAGAGAGAGAGAATTTTAATATTTATTTATTTATTTTTAGTTATCGGCGGACACAACATCTTTGTTTGTATCTTTGTTTGTATGTGGTGCTGAGGATCGAACCCGGGCCGCACGCATGCCAGGCGAGCGCGCTACCGCTTGAGCCACATCCCCAGCCCCCTACAACAGTCTTTTAAAAAGACCTTGCTGCCACAGTCTTGTCCCCATGAAATGTGCCCTTCACCTGGATGCCTGTTCATGGGTTTTAGCAAGCATTGTGCCTAATTGAGTAGTGTCCACTGGATATCCATTCTCCTTCTTCTTCCAATATAACAAAATGATTATGTCTGGGATGACATTGAGTCCAACTAAACACTCCTTTTTCCAGTCTCCCTTGAAGCTCGGGGAGGAGGGCATGTGACAAAGTTCTGGAGCCTTTGGAAAGGTCTTAGTTGCCTGATAACAGAGGACAGAAGTTACTGCCTAGCTCTTTTGTCTTTGAGATGTAGCACCCATCTTGCTGACAGGTACAAACTAGCATTTAATACCTTCCAATAAATTGTAGCTTACTTTCTTACCCACTGATGCTAAGTCACTAAACCAGGCAAGAGAGCCCACCTGCTGCGTCTTCCCATTCTTTATGAAACTCTAAAACATAGGAATCATTAAGCAAATACTATTGCTCTTCTGGCATTTTCTAACCCCACAAAAGTATAACCTTCAATTTACACGGAAGGAGGAGATTGGGGCTGTTATTAAATCCTGGGTCCCACCCGATGGCAGTCCAATTCTAGGAAACCCACCTGCCTCCACTCCTGCAGAGTGGGCTCGGGCAGCTCTCCAGGGACTGCGTGGGCTTCCGAGGTCTGGGGCAAGGGCTCCTCCTTCTCCCCAATCCCCGGGAAGTTGGCTCGCTGCTGGCACCGCTCCAGCTCCAGGTCCACCGAGCGCCTCCCCAGCCAGGCCAGCTCGGTGTGCTCAAGCAGGGCGCCGAAGGGGACGCTGGAGGACAGGCTGGCTTTGTGGGCCTTGTCTGAGCCCAGGTGAAAGGGTAGAGAAGGGGGAGAGCGGCTTTGGGAAAGAAACCACGGGGTGGGCGTCTGCGCAGAGCTTGTCTGGTGGGCTTTTCTCTTCTCCTCTGCCTGTCTGTCATTTTCCTTTCTTATCTTGTACCTCAGCGTGGAAACGATCTAAACAGGTCCCAAAAAGACACAGATAATGAAACTGTAGATCCTTTCGGAAAAGCAGTTTTGCACACAGGTCAGTCCTGAAGGCTGGGCTCCACAGACAAATTACTGGTCAATCTGTGCACTGTTTGATGGCCCTTGGCCTAGAACAAGACAGGTACAGACCTTTGAGAGTAAGCCCTAAAAATTTGTATAGCAATTTGATATTGCCATGACATTCAAGCACATGATCAGTGGGCTCATATTTTTCATTTGTATTTAATTTTTTTAATGATTCATATGTATTGTATTTTACAAGTTATTGACCTGTGACTAATTGGAAAATTCTAAAACCTGGATAATTTGAGAAACACTAACCTATGGCATTGTTTCTCTCTAAGAACCTATGATTTTCAGATAAGATGGAAAAGGGCAAATCTTTAGAAGGTCAAATCCTTACTGAATTTCCTAACTTTCATATGTTTCAAATTCATATATTGAGCCCTTTCCAAATAGGTACAATTCTGGGCAGTTCACACAAGTTAACTGATTCTCCTTCATCACCCTTATGAGATAGCATTATTATTTATAGTACAGATAAAAAACAAAGGCACATAGATACTAAGACTTGTCCAGGACTGAAGCCACAGAGTTCTGACTCCAGAGCCCATATTTCTCTGTAGTTCCTTCCCAAGTGTTCCCCAGACCACACAAATTACTATATTACCCATTTTGTAGAACTCTGCAAACCAAACATTAGGAAGTTAGTTTATTTTTTAATTAGCCACAGAAAGTCAGCTGTTAGTATTCTTCCTCAAAGTTCCTCCTACTTCTGTTTTCATAATTAAAAATGATTCTTCCATGACATGATATGTTCTACTGTGACTTAATGTCTCTTCTCTGCCTTTGGGCCAACACACCCTAACAGAATGGTTGAATTCAAAGTTTTCAAGAAACACCAAGGTATAAAAATGTAGAAGCTAAAAAACATAATAATAATTAGGTGCCGGGCAACATGCAGAATTAACAAAAGAAATACCAAGAACTGGTTTTAGGCCTCTCAGGCTCCATGCTCTCTTCAAGAATATAAAAGGGTTGAGATTGCACAGAGGTAGAGAAAAGATTGGTAAAATCCAAGACTTTTGGAGGAAGTTGCAGGCCTTCTCACCTCCACCTCTACCAAAGAGTTATCCTTTTCTTCTTTGAACTGAGTTTGGGTGGATAGGACATAGAACTCAGTTACCAAACCATGAAGAGCCACAACCAGACCTGATAAGTAAGACCAAAGTTCAGAACCGTTGGCCTTTGAATTGGTTGCAATTACTGGATGATTCTTGAAAGTCTCCCTTGGAAAGGGGATGAGCCTGTTTCTATGTGTGGGAAGAAGAGCTGGCATTGGAATTTGGGGAGCCAAAGGGACAAACCAACCTAGAATGTTGCTACCCTAACTTAAATCAGTGTTAATATCTAGCTACCCTTCTTCCTTAGTAATAGAATCCCTGATTCTTATGAGGGCACATAACAACCTAAAATAAAGACTTTACTTGCAAATTTCCCTTTCAGCTAAATGTAGACACATGACTAAATTCTGGTCAATTAAATATGAAAAGGTTTGCTTCATAATTGGATATTCAATTATACAATCATATAAAAGGAAAAAGCATGCCTTTCTTTTACTCTGTTTAATTTCAATTTCTGCTGACTAGAATGTGATCATAATGCTTGGAACTCAAGCGGCCATCTTTGATCATGATGTAACATGGTGAATCAGCAAGACAGAAGAAGTCTGAAATCCTGTGACTTCATAGCATCACTATACCAACCCTGGATTGCTCTCTTTCAGCCTTTGTTTACATGAGAGATATAAACATGTCTTTCGTGAAGTTTTTTGTCACTTCAGTCAAAAGTAAATACCATTTTCACTTTTGTAAGCCACAAATGTTTTCATTTAATCTTGATAACACCTCTGACATGGCTAAGACTATCATTCCTCCCAAATATGTTTTTCAATTTTTGCTGGGGAGATTGGCAGCCATGAAAAAGACAGCATTTTTAGCCTCCCTTCTAGTGAGGGGTAGCCACATACTCACATTCTGACCAATAGGATAAGAATGGGGAGATATGCAAGTTCTATACTGTGAAAAGAGCACTCTTATTCCTTTCCTTCCCCTCTCCTATTGCTTAGGATTTGAATGTGGTAACAAGTTTTCTTGAATGATGCACTCTAGAGATGGGAAATGAGACATAATAATCCTGAGTCTCTGAACAACTTCATAGAACCAAATTGCCATATCAGGCACTTACTGGGTAATGCAAGATTCAAACCCAATCTGGTGGACTCTTTCATGTGTGCCTCATGCAGAGAAACTTTCATATCCAGTAGAGCTGCCCAAACTTGAAGTAGCCTGGCCTGTGTGGTGATGAGTTCCCTGTCTTTGGAATGCTCAGGAAAATGTCATCAAGAATGTTGTAGTGAGAACATGAAAGAAAGAAATTGAAAAAGACCTTAGAAGATGAAAAGATCTCCCATGTTCTTGGATAGGCAGAATTAATATTGTCAAGATGGCCATACTACCAAAAGTGTTATACAGATTTAATGCAATTCCTGTTAAAATCCCAATGTCATTCTTCAAAGAAAAGGTAATCATGAAATTCATTTGGAAAAATAAGAGGCTCAGAATAGACAAAGCAATCCTTGGTGAGAAGAGTGAAGCAGGAGGCTCCACAATACCAGACCCTAAACTATACTAAATGGATATACTAATGGATAACTATACTAAACTACACTATACAGAGATATAGTAACAAAAAACAGCATGGTATTAGCACCAAAATAGACATGTAGACCAATGGTACAGAATAGAAGACACAGAGACTAACCCACATAAATACAGTTTTCTCATATTAGACAAAGGTGCCAAAAGCATACATTGGAATTAACAAAAGAAATACAATAACTGGTTTTAGGCCTCTCAGAAAAGATAGCCTCTTCAACAAATGGTGCTGGGAAAACTGGAAATCCATATGTAGCAAAATGAAATTAAACCTGTGTCTCTCACCATGCACAAAACTTAACTCAAGTGAAACAAGGACCTAGGAATTAAACCAGAGACCCTGCACCTAATAGAAGAAAAAGTAGGTCCAAATCTTCATCATGTCAGATTAGGACCTGACTTCCTTAACATGACTCCTAACACACATGAAATAAAATCAAGAATCAATAAATGGGATGGAATTCAAACTAAAAAGCTTCTTCTCAGCAAGGAAACAATCAATAACATGGAGAGAAAGCCTACAGAATGGGAGAACATCTTTACCATACACACCTCAGATAGAGCACTAATCTCCAGGATATATAAAGAACTCAAAAAACACCAAAAGAAACAAACACCCCAATCAATAAATCGGCTAAGGAACTGAACAGACAATTCACAGAAGATACACAAGCAATCAACAAATATATGAAAAAATGTTCAACATCTCTAGCAATTAGAGAAATGCAAATCAAAACTACTCCAGTCAGAATGGCAATTATCAAGAATACAAGCAACAATAAGAGTTAGTGAGGATGTGGGGGGAAAGGTACACTCAAACATTGCTGGTGGGACTGCAAATTGGTGCAACTACTCTGGAAAGCAGTATGGAGATTCCATAGAAAACTTGGAATGGAACCACCATTTGATCCAGCTATCCCACTCCTCAGTTTATACCCAAATGACTTAAAATCTGCACACTACAATGATGCAGTCACATCAATGTTTATAGCAGCTCAAGTCACAATAGCTAAATTATGGGACCAACCCAGATGCCCTTCAATAGATGAATGGATAAAGAAAATGTGGTATGTATACAAAGTGGAATATTACTCAGCCTTAAAGAAAATGAAATTATGGCATTTGCATGTAAATGGATACAGTTGAACAATATCATACTAAGCAAAATAAGCCAATCCCCCCCCAAAACAAAGGCCAGATGTTTTCTCTGATATGTTGATGCTAATCCATAATGTGGGGGGCAGTAGGGAAGAATGGAAGAAATTTGGGTTGGATGGAGGGGAGAAAGGGGAGGAGAAAGAGTATGGTGGTGGGAAGAATGGTGGAATGAGATGGACATTAATACCCTATGTACATGTACGATTGCATGAATGGTGTGACTCTTCATCATGTACAGCCAGAGAAATGAGAAGTTTGGGTCCATTTGTGTACAATGAGTTGAAATACATTCTGCTGTCATGTATAACTAATTAGAATAAATTTAAAAAAAGAAAAGACTGTTGTAGCAGAGTTTCCTGTGTGGGATGGGCAGTTGGAATAGGGGTACCATAAGGTATAATTCAAATATAAGAGTCTACTATTAAAAGAAAATACAACTTTTACTTTCAAGGTTTTCACTGCTAAAATGAATTGGAAAATAGCCATTTGTTGTTAATAGGCTATAATACATCTGTCTCCCACTCTCCCACCCTTCCACTTCCAACACACACTGGTGATTATAAGTTCCTTCAGGAAAGGCACCATCTCTGGTTCATCTTGATATCTCCCCTAACAATTTCTTTATGCATGGTAAGCATGTAAAACAGATATTTTTTAGTTTAATTGAAATTGATCTTCATCTATGTATCTGCCAGTGGCACCTTCCCTGCATGTGGTAGGTACTAGATGTGTTGAGTTTAAAAATGATATGAATTATTTGGGAAATGGATAGAAGGGTAGTGATTAGAACTATCTAGATCAGGAAAGGCAAATACGTAGCACTAGCTACCTCCTGCCACTCCTGTGTCCATGGTAGACATTACCAGTTGATTACAGCATACTCGCATCTTGATCCCAGCTATGGATTCTCAGTCTTTATGCTCTTCTTAGTCACCAGGAGTCCTCATGCAAAATGACATTTATTTTTTGTTGGTAGTGAAACTGCACATTAAGGTGATATTTGTATTATTTCATGAATCAGTACCTTGTGCCTGTCTAGTTTAGCCAAAAGCTCCAAGTCAGTCCTGTCCGATACTCCACCGTGAAGAATCAGGACTTTCTCATCAATCAGAGTGGCCAATGGAAGCCAACAGAACACATCTTGAAGAGTTCTTAATATTTTCTTTCCATGTACCTGAAAAAAAATGATATTAGCAAGATGTTAAGTTTCAAATAACTTACTCATCTGATTGAAGAGAAACTTTAGCTTATAAAGACAGGCACACCTTATATTTTTGCATCACTTCCTTGGTGAAGCCATATCTAGATACAGAAGGGAAAGTAGGTATTAAAATAAATTTAGTGACAACAGTTAAGGCATGATCACAGTTTTATAAAAAGCACTATATATATATATATATATATATAATATATATATTTATATATATATATAATATATAATATATATATATTTATATATATATAAATATATATATATATTTGAAATATTTAGAAAAGAGACTGAGAAATAATCACCAAAATGTTCAGTTATAACATTATATGTGGATAAAGAAATTGTGAGATATTTTAATTTTCTTTCTTTTGATAATCCATATTTCCCACTTTTTCTATGGTGAATCCTTATAATTTACATGCTAAATAATATGGACATGGGTACAAATTAATAGTCTTATTAGAATTGTAGAATAACATAATTTAAAAAATATTTTAAAATATTATATATTGTGTCTTCTACTTTCAGAAATTAGAAAACCACTTTTCAAAAGTATCTAAAATAAGAAGCTCTAGCAAGATAATTTTTTACAATTGCAACAAGCAAGTATCAAATACCCAAGCATGTTTTGGCTTGTACCGTAAGTTCATCAAATGGTCCTCGTGATTTCCTCGGTTAAGATGGAACTCTTTGGGGTAAACCAACATGAAGGCAAAAAGAACCATCAGGATCTCTATTGAATCCTTGCCTCGATCCACGAAGTCACCATTGAACACGTATGCTCGCTCTGGTGATGGGAGGCCATTCTTCCCAACACAAAGATGAGTTCAAGAGCCAGTGGGGGAAAGAGAATAGAAAATCTGGTTAAAGCCAATGGCCATCTGACCATCAGGTCTATAGCCAATTCTTTGCTTTCCACATCTCCTCCAAATGTGAAACATCACTCAAAGATGGAAATATTTTCTACTGTTATATTTCCTTTCCAGCAAAGATGAGCTTATGAGATGATTATCAGAATGACACGTTATAGAAAGCCAGACTGTCCATGTGGTGTGCAGTAAAGGGCACTGGAAATGTGATCTGAAGGCCAGCCTAAGTTCTGGCAACATCATAATAACAGCTGCTGCGGATTCCTCAGGATTAAACAAGATAATATGTAGGAAAATGCTTTGGGAAATGAGTATATGTATAAAGCAACGTTACATTGATAAAACATAATTATATTCATATACTGTTACATGTTCTACATTTTATAGCTAAAAATAGATATAAAATAGTTTACACCTATTGGTTGCTTTGATAATAATCAATTTTCTTTATCTGGAAAAAAATCAATTGATGAGTAATGCTTTCTTCTACTTATTAAGCTAACATAGTTCACAAATAATATTTCCAGAATATAATGCAATGATGACTTTTATATTATATATTTTCTACCTAGAAGCAAATATTATTAAAAATAATATTTTAAGAATCCAAGCAATATTTAAGCATTTGTTTAATAGATACTGTGTTTTAGGTTCTAAATTAAGCCTCAGAGCAAGTAAGAAACTTAATTGGAACATTCATACCTTATAAAATATAAATATTAAGTCATCTAACTGGCCATGTAAATCTCCTAAAAAAAAAAAAAAGAAGAATATCAGTGCTGATTGACTCTTACTATTGTTTCTAATTTTTACTATAAAAGGGAAAATACTGTTTCTAGAAAAATCTGACAAGGTTAAGAAATCAAGGGTTACTAATTTTTTCCATATGTGAGATAAATATTCATTTCCCCTTGTTGCAGAGATGGTTAATACTGAAAGCAGAAAGCACAAGTTTGTCATAAGTAGTATTTTATAATAAAGAGTAAATGGCCTACATTTTTTTACTGAAGAAAAGATGGGACAGAATAATGTAGGGTCGCAACCCAGGTGAGAACTGGAGAGTTTTGCCCCTGTTAAAGTTGGAAGCTGCCACTCACTTATGGACCAGTGTTAGGAGGAGATTCTTTAAGAGAAGTTGTAAAATCTAGACTTTACTATGAAATCCTCTAATTTTCAAATGTTGAGAACACTGATTTTAAAAGCTTTAAAAACATTGTAGGGCAAACAGGACATATATACAGGCTGCATGTGGCCCTTGAAGTGCCAGTTCACGGTCCCTGGCGTGGACACAGCCTCCCTGGGATATAGTGTGGGCATCAGTCTATTTGGATGCTTGACATCATGAGAAAATACAAGGAAATGGAAGAACCTCTCATTTGCAGGACTTCTCTCTGGAAGAGGAATGTATATGGATGGAAGGAATAATTCCTTAGGCATTGGGGGGCTTGCTCATGTACCAATGAATAAATTCTCTTCTAACAAGGAGGGTCTGTCTGGTGGTTTGCAGGGGTTTTGTTCTCAGTGGGGAATGAGAGTTTGCAGTCAATATGAATTGCTTTGAAAACTAAAGCAGAGGCTGAGCCCTGGGCTCCAACGTTCCCCCTCTCTGAACCATGGCTTCCTTAACTAAATATGGGGAAATCTGTAAATGGTCAATTTAAGGGCGTGAAACTTGACCTGCCCACTTGCCACTGCACCTCCCTTGGGACAAATCCTGCTCCTGCCCTTCTCCAAGGGAGAGCTTTCTAGTTTGTGTCTAACAAGGGGAGTCATTCAGGCAGGTTCTTACCACACACTGTGATCTCCTCGCTGTAACAGGTGGAGAGCCGGTTGATGTTAGGCAGCTGCGCCAGGTGTTTCCTGGCCTCATACAAAAGATTCAAGACGTATCTAGCATGGAGCTGCTACTAGGAAGAAGAGGAGGTAGGGAACAAAACAACACAGGTGGCCCTCAACTTTGCTGCTTAACGACCCCAATCACTAAAGACATCAAAAGTGACCCCAGTGAACTGCTCCTAGGACTCTGCCCAGAGCCTTCCTCTCTCACCCATCTTCTGCTCTTGTATCTGCTTCTCATCATCTCATTTTCCCCTCCACAGATACTGAGCTCATTTGCTCTTCCTAGTTACTCCCTAAAATCCTTCCTCTCCTTTAGCTGGGGAGCAGCTCATGATTATTTCTATAGACTATTAATAAGTACATGTATGTTAATGGCATCTGGTGACCCTGACACTGCCAAGAAACAACTCACTGCTCTTGCAGTGAGTTATCTTCGTGTGAAAGAGGGGAAAGACTGGCATCTGGCATCTTCGTATGAAAGAGGGGAAAGAGCCAGAATCTGACCACTTCTCACCTCTGCCTCTACCACAGGGTTTCAAGCCATTAACATCTTTTGCCTGGATCACTGCATTATGAGAACTGCTGACATCAGCCCTTCCCTGTACGCGCTCTCCTTACACAGCAGCCCAAAGTACCATTTTAAAAAGCAAGTCACACCAGGTGTGAGGGCACATGGCTGTCATCCCAATGACTCAGAAGGCCGAGGCAGGAGGATCTTATATTCAAGTTCAGCCTTGAACAACTCAGCAATTTAGCAAGACCCTCCGCAATTTAGACCCTGTATCAAAATTAATAAAAAAGGCTGGGGTGTATCTCAGTGGTACAGTGCCCCTGATTTCAATTCCTGATACCAAAATATATAAAATTTGAAAGGAAGCCACACACTGTTCTCAATGTCTCCTCATCTTGCTCTGAAGAATAAAAACTCCACTCCTCCCCAACTCATCTCCTCTTCCCCTGGCTCTCCTAAGAAACACCTGAACAGCCCAGACGAGTTCCAGCCTCAAGCCTTTTCCATTTGTCCCCTCTGCCTAAAATACTCTTTCTCCAGATATTCACAGGGCACCACCTTGTACCTTTGCTCAAAAATCACCTTCCCAGGCCACTCTATGAAATTGCTGACCCTCCCCCTCACAAGTGACATTTATCTTTCCCATCGCTTTTTGTTGCCTTCTAACATGTCACAGAATTGACTTTTTACTGTTATTTGTTATTTATTATCTGCCTCTTCCATGAGGGCAGGGATATGTATCTGTCTTGTTCACTGCTATATCCCCAGTGCCCAGAATAGTGTGGGCCCACAGCCGACTCCATAATCATGTGCAGGATGCTTACATGATCAGGAGGTGCTTTGACTCAGGAAAACCGGCTGAAGGACCAAGGGTCCTGGCTTAGCAAAGGGAACATGCAGTCTCACCAGGCAGCGCATGGTATGAACACCCCAAGGCCAGGGCCATTCTTTCTGTGCTGCCGTTGGTCTCCCTTTGCACATGGCATGGAGTGGGTGGGGACCCAGTCTCTCCAGGTGAGCTTACTTGTTTCAGTCTGAAAGCTTCCACCAGGGCAGTGGCATGGTCAGGGAGGAGCGGGAAGGAGAGATGTGGTCCTGTGTAACTGTCTGGCACCTCGATGGATTCGTAGTCACTGTATTTCTCCATCTCGGCCTCCTGGGGGAATCTCTCCTCAGTGAACATGCGGTCCAGGAACTCCCCTAGTCAGACAGAAAAGGGGGGCTGACTTGTGATCGGACATGCAGTCCACGGCGCCACAGAACCTAGTCCACCCTGGACCAGAGCTGGAGTGGGACCTGGCCAGACTGGCATCAGCTCCCATAAAGGAAAAGTAAAAGGGAACCCAGGACGCCTGGTATGGGTGGCAGGGAAGGTTTTGTTTTCATGTTAATAAAGACATTAACTGGTAATGGACTCTATTTTTATTTTAAAAGATCAACATTTGTCAAACTGAGAAAGTGCAGACTTGTGAGGCTTGGGTGTGTAAGCAGGAGGAAAGGGCACAGGCAGGGTGGGAGGAGTTGGTAGGCCTTCAAGGTGCACTCTAAATGTGGCAGAGGCCCAGCCGGCTCCGTGCCTGAAGCTACCTCCAGCTGCCTGCCTCTGCCTCTCCAGCCTGGATGCACTGAGGGCCTCATGTAGCAAGCCATATAGACTGTGCAACCCAACCTCCCATCCCTGCTCCCAATCAGTGACTCAAGAGCTGACATCTACAGACCCTAGTTCCCTCATCTGTAGGTGGGACTATTCTGAGGCTTGTGCTCTGTGCTATTTCCCACTTCTCCCCTCCCAGTTGCTGGCTGAGTGACTCACCCTTGATTGGCTGCCTCCCTTTCATGAGCTTCCCCCCACATCCACCCCCTAGTGTTTTCTGCACTGTAACAAACTCCTTACAACCTAACTAGGCATGTTTCTAGGTGTGTTTGGGGGAGAACCAAGAATAAAATTCCAATCTGTTGTCAGCCCTTCACTCATTCACTGGCTGTCACCAGATTCGTGGTCTCAATCCCTGTGCATCCTCCACCCCACTCTGATATCTACGACCTTCAGACAGGAGGACATGCCCCACGGCAGTTCATACTCACTCTCATGGTGGCTGTCTGGGGTGAAGTGATCCATAAGGTAACTGAAGAAATCATGGAGCTGTAAAAGAATCCAATGAGCCTTAGTAAATGGCTGGAAATGGAGACTATCGTGCTAAGTGAAATAAGCTGGTCCCCCAAAAAACAAAGGCCAAATGTTCTCTCAATAAGGGGTGGAGGGAGGGAAGAATAGAAGTTCATTGGATTAGACAAAAAGGAATGAAGGGAAGGGTGGGGGATGGGACTAGGAAAGACAGTAGAGTGAATGGGACATAACTTTGCCATGTTCATCCATGAATACACGACCAGTGAAACTCCACACCATATACAATCTCAAGAATGGGATCCTAATTAGAATAAGTTTTACTCCCTGTATGTGTAATATGTCAAAAACACTCCACTGTCAAGTATATCGAAATAGAACAAATAAAAAATTAAACTTAAAAAATGAGGGAAGAGAGAACCTGGGCGTGTCCAGACTGGTTGCACCTTTTGAGCACCTGGGGTTTGCTGCCCAAGGCCTAGAAAGCAGAACTAGAGGCAGCCCCGGCTCCTCCCTCCGCACCTTGACCTGGTCTTGCTGCCCAGCATACTCTATGGACTGGAAGATGCTCCAGGTGCACTGCCGTCTCATCTCCAGGCGGGCCGTGTAGCGCCGGTACCATCTCTGAATCAGGACCGCTGCCTTGAAGGCTGTGACACAGATGGAGATACAAGCCTGTGAGCTGGGACTCCCCAGGTGGGGGATGGGGAGCAGGGCGAGGGAAGTACCCAGACCCTCTCCCACTACACATGTGGGGACAAAATGGAGGGGACAGCACTAACCATTGATGCCTGTAGGAAGGTATTTGCTTTATTTCTGGTCATAGACATTTTCTTTCAACCCATCCCAAACTCACCTCCATTCATACCATTTATTGATGAAAATATTTATAGGTTACACTAACCCCTTCCCTTATCCCAACTCACCCCTGTCTGAAGGGATGCATTCCCAACCCTCAGTGGATGCCTGAAACAGTGGATAGTACTGAAACCTATATATTTTATTTTTTCCTTAGTGAGTCAAAAACTTCCACCTTTTACTTGAAGGAAACACTTTACAGCTTCTCTTGATATATCTGAATTGCCAGCATTACTACTCTAATGCTTTGAAGCCATTATTAAGTTAAAAAAAAAACGATTTACTTGAAAACAAGCACTATGATACTGCAATGGTTGATTTGATAACTGAGATGACTACTAAGTGACTAATGGGCAGGTAGAGTATACAGTATGGATACACTGGATAAAGAGATGATTCAAGTCCTGGGTGGGATGGAGCTGGACACTATTACACTATTCAGAACAGCATGCAATTTAAAACTTATAAATTGTTTATTTCTGAAAATTTTCATTTAATATTTTCAGATTGTGATTGACTATGGATAAAAGAAACAGTAGAAAGTAAAATCATTGATAAGGCGGGGGAGGGACTACTGTACAGACAGAAAGGTTGTACTCTGAGGATTCTGGAGAGATTTTTAAGAATTCAGTACCCTGGAAGACTGGGATAATGTGGGGAGTGAGAAAAGGGGAGGACATTTGATATTATCACAATAGATCGAATCTCAGGAGATCTGGGTCCTGTGCCTGGAACAGCCCTGCCAAGCTATATGGCCACAGACAGCTCATTTTGTGCCTTCATGTGTTCATCTGGAAAAGGGGTTGGACTAGATGAAGATGGGGAAAACAAACATTAAACCCCCAAATTAATATTTCACAGTGCCAGGGGTGAAGAGTATTTCCCAGTCCTGTTTGGTGATATCTCTGTGAGTCTTAGGCACACCCATCATAAAATATCCATGACTGCATCTTTGGGCTTCTCCTTTTTGCCAGGACCTGTGTCAGTTGACCTTGTAGGGAAAATTAGGATGTGTTAGCCTCATCTGACGTTTAGGACCTCTTATGGTTTGAATATGAGTTGTTCCCCCAAAACTCCCATTAATACAGGGATATTGAGGCTGGGGCTGGGGCTCAAGTGGTAGAGCACTTGCCTAGCATATGTGAGGCACTGGGTTCAATCCTCAGCACCACATATAAATAAATGAATAAAATAAAGGTCCATTAATATCTAATAAACATATTTTTTAAAAAATACAGAGATATTTAAAGGTAAAATGATTAGATTATGAAAGCTGTGACCTCAGTCCATTTTAGTTTGAATGGACTGACAGGATGAAAATTGTAGGTAGGTGGGACATAGCTGGAGGAGGTGGGTTACCAAGGACATGCCCTGCAAGGGTACATCTTCCGTGTAGTCCCTTCCCCCTGAATACACATCTCTCCATCTCTCCCCACCCCCCTCTCTCCTGCCATGAATGGAGAATCTTCCCCCTGCAACGCCCTTCTCCCATGATGAGCTGCCTCATCGCAATGGACTTGGCTGTCTGTGGACTGAGACCTCTGATACCATGAACTAAAATAAACTTTTCCCCCTCTAAATTGTTCTTGGTGGACATTTGGGTCACCGTGGTCAACTATTGTTGCCAAAGGAGGGGACAGCTGTCCAACGTAAGTAACTGGATTCTTCTTAAGCTCCTGTGGACATGCTGCTAGTGATGAATGGACTATTTGTGGACAAAGCTGGATTAAAAAGCAAACCCTGCAGGTTAACTGAGGTCAACCTCGTGAATAATAGACAGATTGACTTAATCTATTTAGCTTGCATTAGAGAGTTGATCAATTTCTTGCTGATTTCCTTAAGAGGAAAGATGATGGTGAAGTGAGAAAAGAGAAACTGGAAAGAATTTAAGCAGAGTTAATTTTGATTTCCTGTGAAATTAAAAGTAAGTATTTCTCAAAGCTACTTGCTAAATAATAAATGATGAGGACGAAGTTTTACCAATCAAATTCTGTAAAACCATTTCCAGAATCATTGATGAAATATGCAGAATAGGCACTATAGATTCTATAGGAGCTGTTGGTAAATCCGGAGATTTCTGCACTTGCTCTAGACCTGCAGCATCAGAATTTCTAAAAGTATAACCCCGGAAGGAATCAACAAGCTCCACACATCATTCTTACTTGCACCAAGGTTAAGATCCACTGAAGAAGATCATGGACAGGGACGTTGGTTGCTAATACCTTGCCCCCAACCTTCTAAAGCAAGTGCTGCCAATAACTAGACATCCTCAGCTCTGCTTTGGCTATTTTTCCTCTTTCTCCCAGCTCTCTACCTGGGGTCTAGGTAACCTTTAATTGCGGGATACTTTAGGATCCTTTACCCCATCATCTGTTTTCAATAGCACAATACCAAGTATTCGGACACCTCTTACTTGGACTACATATAAAACTAATCCGAGGTACTGCTAGTGATGAATGGACTATTTGTGGATAAAGCTGGATTAAAAAGCAAACCCTGTGGGTTAACTGACGTCAAACTCATGAATAGTAGACAGAGTTTTTATGTGCCAGTTAGAAATGGAATGCTTAAACAGATTGTGGAATTCCCCATACCCACAATGCATTAAAAACAAACAAACAAACAAACAAAAAAACACTGCATATTGCAGGGATTCTGGATCAATGGTAGAGTGCTTGTCTACCATTTATGAGGCACTGGGCTTCATCCCTGGCACCAGAAAAACAATACAAAAGTGAGAAATGCTGCATAAAGTGATTTGGAAAAAAATTAACAGAGAGCTGAAGTCAAAACAATTAAAGGGGGGCTGGGGTTGTGGCTCTGCTGTAGAGTACTTGCCTGGCACATGTGAGGCACTGGGTTCAATTCTCAGCACTGCATATAAAAAAATAAATAAATAAAATAAAGTTTCATTGACAACTAAAAAATATTTTGAGAAAATAAAATGAAATAAAAACAATTAAAGGGAAATCTCCAGATGTCAGAAATGAGGAAAGAATCTATAGCCAAAAGCACCTGGAGGCACTGATGTCAGTCAGCTCCCAGGGGAATATGGAACAGAGAGTCCCAGTAGCTGGTCTCTGTGGACTGCGAGGCTCTATAACTGACAGTCTGCAAAAAGGCAAGAGCTGGGGAAGTTTCTGTTCCTGATGGAAACAGGTAAATCTTTGCCTCCCAAACTCACTCACAGCAGGGAATGAGCTGACATAAACCCAAAGTCCCCTGTGAGAGAGGAAGTCTCAGCCTGTGCCATGTGTGGGTTGCCTTCTTGTCACTAGGTAAACAAACCTGAGCCGAAGCTAACTCAAAAATGTGTCCACAAAAAAGACAAAGTGTTGGGAAAAAATGTTTGCAGACAAATTGGGAAAAAGTGTTTGCAGTTTATATTACAGATAATTGATATCCCCACTATATTAAGAAATTCAAAAAGGAAAGAAGAAAAAAACCAATTAACTGGGGGGTGGGGTAAACAAGAGATGTAAAGAGACAGTCCAGTGGAAAAAGAAGCACAAGGTTTAAACCTATGCAGATATTTGACCTCACTCATAATAAGAGAGAGAAGTTAAAACTGCTGACAGACGTATTTTCACCTATTAGATGGTTATAAATATAAAATTTGGCACTGTGCTCTGTTAGTGAGGCTGGGAGGTAACAGATATTTTCCACAGGCTAAATTGTATGTCCCCCAAATTCATTTGTTGAAATTGAGGTACCCCAGTACTTGAGAATGTGACACTATTTGGAGAGAGGGCCTTAAAGAGGTGATTAAGTTAGAATAAAGTATATGATGGGCCCTGATCAAATGTGATTGGTGTCCTTATAAGAAGAAGAAATATGGACATACAGAGATACCAGGGAGTTTTGTGTACAAAGGAAAGCTGTGTAAGAACACAGCAAAAAGGCCTTCATCAACATGTCAAGGGGAGGGGGTCCAGGGGAAATCAAGACCTTGGACTTCCAGCTTCCAGAACTGTGAACAAATACATTTCCGTTGCTTAAGATACCCAGTCTGTGGTATTGTTCTAGCAGCTCTAGTAAACCAACACAACATCACTGGTGGGAATGCAACTGGAGAAGAATTTAGCAATATCTGACAAAATTACATAGGGATTTACTCTTTGACCCCACAATCCCATTATATTGAAAGAAATCTATGACAGAAATAAACTGACAAAAATATGAAAAGCTGTATGCACGAGTTGTAATAGAAAAGCACTATAAACTATTCAGTTATCTGGGGACCTGACTGAGTAAACAAAACTACTATCATATAACGGAGTATAGAGAGATACAAAAAGGAATAGGGGATATTGCTCTTCTGCTATGGCACAATCTACAGAATATGTTATTAAGCAAAATAAGGAAAAGGATAGGGTGTATTGGATATTACCATTTATCTAAGAAAAGGGAAACTGTGAACACACACGCACACACACACACACACACACACAATGCTTATTTTTTTAGGAAAAATAAAACCAAAAATTTCTTTAAGTTTTGTAGTTGTAGATGGACAGAATGCCTTTATTTATTTGTTTATTTATTTATTTTTTAAATGTGGTGCTGAGGATCGAACCCAATGCCTCACACATGCTAGGCAAGCACTCTGCCACTGAGCTATAGCCCCAACCCCCTTCAAAAATTTATATAATTACTTATAGGTGGAAGAAACCAAGTGTAAAGGACAGAGACAAAAATTATACTTCTCTGAGTGG
The DNA here is from genome assembly GCF_001458135.2 of Marmota marmota marmota. Classification (NCBI taxonomy): domain Eukaryota; kingdom Metazoa; phylum Chordata; class Mammalia; order Rodentia; family Sciuridae; genus Marmota; species Marmota marmota. The sequence goes on along the minus strand of NW_026000119.1, from coordinate 9,271,896 downwards.
ACCTTTTGTAGATTTGACTTTGGAACTGTGGAAGACTAAAGATGACAGCAAATTCTTTGATACTTCTCTCACCAAGGGGCGGAGTCTATGTCTACTCCTTGCAAATCGAGGTGGGCTTTCTGATCCCTGTGACTGGGAGGATGCAGCGGAAATGAGACTGTGCTGGTTTCCAGGCTCAGATCTTAAGAATTTAACCGCTTCTGCTTCCTGCTTCTTGGAGTTTGCTTTTGAATGCTCACCTAGGGGAAGCCAGCTGCCATGGTCTCAGACTAGTCTCAGCTTGACTAGTCTGAGACCAACCACTAATGGTGTGAGAAGCGAGACCCACGGGAGGCCTGCAAGATGAGGTATGGCTTGGGGAGAGAGGCTGGGCACAGTGAGAAGCCACATGCTTTGTGAAGAGCCAACTTAGAAGAAGAGTCTCCAGTCCTAGGTGCACCGGGCATCATATAAACCACCCAGCTAGGCCCTTGGCAATATCCGAACGCACAAAGTCATGAGCAGAATAAAATAATTATCATAAGCCTCTAATACTTCAATGGTTTGTTATACAGCCTTATGTAACTGGAAGAGGGATGGTATAAAAGCTTCATAAAATTATAAAACAAATTTAAATCAAAATGAAAAAAAGAGAACAGTCTCTAAAAACCAAAAGCAAAAAGTAAAGCGATCCTAACCTTGTGTAAGTTGGTGGCCTCACCCACACAGAAAGGAGTTATTTCAAATAACTTGAAAATTCAGAAACTTGTACATCCCTAGAGGATATATTTGAACCAAAAAAAAATTACAAAGAAATCTTAAAGAGTTTCTAGCAACCATATTTTCATATTTTTATTGTTGTTCTGAAACTATATAAATTGTAGGATAAATAGCATTATGTTAATGTCATTATAGAAATGTTTAACAAAGAGAAAGTGTATATAAATATCATTATCAAGGCTGTTAAGTAAAAATATTGCCATCCTAAATTGGTCATGTTTGTTTCTCTTCAAATAATACCTGCTTTGTGACTCTGTTCACTGAAAACACCTAGAAAGGACACCCAGCCTGGGAGCAATGAACACCACAGAGCCCTGGAGAAACAGCTGCTCCTGATCCTAGGCAAAGACCACTCGGATTGAGCTCGGCACCTTGCCACACTAGGAAGCAGGGCAGCCACGGGCTTCCAGAGATGCCCTGACAAACCAGGTGCTGATGCTGGTGCTCCCCCCAACACAAGCCCCTCCTTCAGCTCTGTGCCCGTCCTCACTCCCTCACTGTGTTCCTCTGGTGGGGCCAGTTCATACAGAAGCTGGCTCTCCCCACTCTAGGGACATTAAATGCTATTCTTTCTCCACTGTCCCCTTATTCACATTGACAGGTCAGACTTTTCAGAGGTAAGTTAGTCAAAGACTCTTAATTTTTTTCTCAGAGTACTAATTCTTCCCGGGTCTTCACCATGGGAGACCCATAGACCTCCATATAGACTTATTTGGGTGGTCACAGTTAAAGGAATCAGCTGACTGTGCAGAAGGGATAGAGAAAGGGAGACCCCCTCAGGGTTCCAGGGTGCCCGCCACCCTACACATCCATCACAGCCTTCTTTTCCAAAGATAGTTAAAATAATAACACATTTAACTGGCATGTTATGGTTTAAAAGTTCTTCTGCATACACTGTTTCATGGAAGACAATATTGAAAGGTGGGGGGGCAGTTTATATCTGTATCTTTAAAATGGAGATTAATCAAACAGAGTTGTTGAGCAGATAAATAAAATAATGTATGTAAAGCATGTAGTGAGCGCTCCCTAAGGAAAACCACTGTCTTTATTGATTTATCTGCATTTCATGGATGGCACAGAGCACATTATGGTTTGAATATGAAGTGTCCCCCAAAAGCTCCTGTGTTGATGCAGGAAAGTTCAGAGGTGAAATGATGAGATCACGAGAGCTGTAAATGAATCAAGTCTCTCCTATTTGAATGGACTAAGAGGGTGGTCACTATAGGCAGGTAGGGTGTGGCTGGAAGAAGGAGGTTACTGGGGCATCCTTTGGGATTTATATTTTGTCCCTGGTTCCCTGATCTCTCTCTTCTCCCTATTTGCCATGAGGTGAGCTGCTTTCTTCCACCACACCCTTCTGCCATGATGCTCGGCCCCACCTCAGACCCAGAGGTATGGAGTCAGCGGACCATGGACTGAACCTCTGAAACTATGAGTCACAAATAAACTTTTCTTCTGCCAAGTTGTTCTTGTCAGGCATCTGGGTCACAGCAGTGAAAAGTTGACTAACACAGTGTCCTTGACCAGTAGCACACCTCCAGGGAAGAGCAGGGCAGGAGCCCAGGTTTCTGACTCAAACACCTTCTCTCTTTCCCCTTCACCCTGGTCACTGTGACTTACGCATCTTCCCCTCCAGACTTGGCTGGTCAGTCCTCACTTTAGGAGGATATCCATGACTTGTTCTAACCACTTACTTACCCAAAAGGTAAAAGCCACTTTTAATTTTATCTTATGATTTTTTTTGCTTGTTTACTTCAACTTTCAGTACAGCCTTCAAAGGATGTAAAAGCTCCCCTCCCACCTCTCTGGATACTCTCCATCTTGGCAGGATCACAAGGTCCATGAATATCTCCTCGTCCCAGCATTCAGACATTCACGAACAGCTAACCTTGGTTTATTTTGAAGCCACCCCCAAATTTTGGTACCAAAGGTAGCTAATACTTACTTCGATACTTACTGTGATCCACATTCTGTTGTAAGTACTGAGTCTTAACTCATTCATTTAATACTCATAACAAACACGTGCGGGGACATACTCTTGTTATTTTCTCTGGTTTAAAAACTGAGAATACTAAGATCAAAAGAAATTAAAAGGATCTCATTTACAGGTGGTAAGTAGTAGAGCCAAGATTTGAACCCAGACCCTCTGGCTCTTCACTCTGTGTTACGTAGTAGTGATGGTCTGTGTTTGATACAAAAACCTTCCCAGCTGAACTTGTCAAAGTGTTAGCAGCTACACACCCTTCTCCATTTTCTTTTTTCTATCACTCTTCATTCCATGCTGTGGTTGACTTTTACCCTCAGCTTGGATTTGGTTCTATCAATGTTCCAGTTATAGTCCCAGCACTAAATCGCAGGTGTGTTTACCTGGCATTTAATTAGTATCTCATCTGTGCTGAGGGTGACCGTGCTCTTGAAACATTCTTCTTTTGGTTCCTAAGATATCACGTGCTCCTTGCTTGCCTCCTCCACCTCTGGCTCCCTCTCCTCAGCCTCCTTTGCAGGTTCTTCCTCATCTACATGCTGCTAAAGTGCTGGAGTCCCTCATGACTGTCCTGGGCCCCAGGCTGTGCTCTGTCCTTGCTCTGCCTCCAGGTTATCTCCTGTCAGGGCTTCAACAACCATCTACCATTCTTCCATCCACTTCACCCCTCCAACTCATCGTCACAGAAGCCGGAAGGATGTTTTAAATAGGTAAATCTTATTATAGAACTCTCTAGTTTGAATTCCTCTTTGGTTCTTCACCCTTTTAGGGTAAAGTTTAAAATCCTACAAGACCCCAAGACCTGGGTCCTGCCTACCTCAGCAGCCTCATCTCATGTCACCCTCCTTCTCTGTCACTTCAGACCCTTCAGATCCTTGACCACACCTTGGTTCTTCCGGTCACGTGTCCCTTGCCCATGCTGTACTTACTCTCTGCCTGGGATGCTTTTCATTCTCTTTTTTTCCCACCTTTATTTTTTTTTTTTTTTCACTTGTATGGGTTTAGTTTTGAGATAAACTCCAAGGGAGGACATTAACTCTCTGGGAAAATTTTAATTCTGTCAAATAAAGTTGTCTTGAGCATTCTGGTGGTCATGTTTCAAGGGGAAACTGATTTCTAAGAGTTGCCTTGAGAAGAAATGTAATGGTTTTCTGCTTCCACCTTGAGAAGCCCCACCACATGCAACATGGATTTTGGGGTACCTGGAACAGGGGAAACACATACCTTTCTCTGCATTCTGAAAAGCAAAATGATGATGGATAGAGGTGCTGCTCCCCATGGTTTAAATACAGTGTTCCCACCAGACGCAGAGAGCAGATCCACGGGGCAGTGAGCTGTTTGATGATGAGAGGGGGAAACTGTAATAGGGAAATTCAGGTAGAGTGTTAGGAAGGACAAATTGTCTCCGAGAGAGACCAATTGCCCTCATGTGAGAGCATCCCTCCCACCTCTCCAGCCCCAGTGCACAAGGTGTTCCTCCCCTTCCATTTGTCACCCCATCTCTATCTTGTTTTCTACTGGCTTTTCCTTTACAGTCTAGAAACAAACTGGCTTCTGCTGCATTTTCAGAGCAAATCTTCATAATCATAATTACCCTTTGACCTCCTCTTATGGTTTGGGTATGAAGTCCTCCTAAGGCTCTTCGTATGTTAAAGGCTTGGTCCCCAATGCACCGATGTTCAGAGGTGAGGCTTTGGGGAAGTGACTGGACCATGAAAGCTCTGACCTCATCAATGAATTTTTTTTTTGGGGGGGGTACTGGGGATTGAACTCAGGGGCACGTGACACTGAGCCACACCCCCAGTCCTATTTTGTATTTTATTTAAAGACAGGGTCTCACTGAGTTGCTTAGCACCTCACTTTTTCTGAGGCTGGCTCTGAACTCATGATCCTCCTGCCTCAGCCTCCTGAGCCACTGGGATTACAGGCATGCACCATCATGCCTGGCTCCTCATCAATGAATGAATTAACTGATATCATATTTATTTTAAGTTACCAACAATCAAAAATATGTCCCTGTCTCAAATTTATAAGCAACTAGAAGTCACAAAATTTCAGCATAAAACAACAGGAAAATACTGATTGTTGCTGCATTAATGTTTATTATTGAATAAATCTTCTTTTGCCTCCCGGTACCTTGTTTCTTATGAGTTTGGAAATCTAAACACAGTAGCAGAATAAGATGATTTTAAGAGTCATTTACCATATAAAAAGGTTATTGGAGATAGAAATATAGCACTCCTGCACAGCGAAGAAGTGATGAAGTCTTCCATAAGGCCACACATCCAGTTGTAACTGGGTCACCAAAGACAAAAGGATGTACTTCTATAAACCAATGGGAAGCAGGCAGAGGGCTCTCAGCTGTCACTAGAACAGCAAAGATGCATGCGATCCCTGCTTGGGTCTCTGTTTCTCCTTTGTGTATGGATAATAATTTTTCTACCAGAGTTGTTATTGGGGAGAAGGGAAGTTATATATGAGGACTACTTTGCAAATGTTTGTCATTTTCATGAAAAGTGTAGACTAGAAACATTCCTAAATGACACTCTCAAAAATTTCCTAAAATATCTCTCCCTACAAAATAAAAACACCTTAAATAGTTTCAGTACAGAGTCAACTAAAAAAGTCATGGTATGCTAAAAACAATGTGATAGTTTTCAGCAACAACAAAGAACAAGGCAAGTTCATATGGCAACCCTCTGAAAATATCCTCAAGATATACTGTAATGTGAAGAAAAGCAAACTGCAGCTGGACATGGTGGCACATGCCTGTAATCCCCATGATTTGGGAGGCTGAGGCAGAAGGATGACAATTCAAGGCCAGCCTGGGCAATTTAGCAAGACTCTGTCTCAAATAGGGGAAATATATATATATATGGGTTGGGGAGGTAACAGTGTTACAGCACCCCTGAGTTCAATTTTTAGTACTGAAAGCAAAACAAAGAAAATAAAATTGCACAACAGTGTGTTTAATATTGTCTCATGCTTTCATCTATATATAAAAAATAATCAATCAGTAAGTGTATAAAGATCAAAGAGTATACACCAAACTGTTAATAGTGATTATTTTGGGAGAATGAAGCTGGGTAAGAGAAGTTCTCTCTCTCTTTTTTTGTTTTTGGTACCCAGGTTTGAACCCAGGGGCACTTAACCACTGAGCTAGATCCCCACCCCTTTTTATTTATTTTGAGACAGGGTCTCACTACATTGCTTAGGGTCTCCCTAAATTACTGAGGCTGGCCTTGAACTTTCAATTCTCCTGCCTCAAGTCTCCAGAGCCACTGGGATTACAGGCATGCACCACCATACCTGACAAAAATCTCCTTGAATTTACTTTGTTCTCTTAATAACTTTAATCATTAACAATTAGTAAATGACCACACCATGTACAACCACAAGAATGGGAAGTTATACTCCATGTATGTATAAGGTCTTAAAATACATTCTACTGTCATGTAAAAAGAACAAATAAAAAATTAATAAATGAGGGCGGGGGTATAACTCAGTGGTGGAGTGCTTGCCTAGCACACACAAGACCCTCAGGTTCAATATCCAGCACTCTAGAACACAAAAAATAATTAATGATATTTTCCCCCAATTTTTCCATATGAGAAAAAAATAGAAAAAAAAATTACTAAATAGATCCTGCATATAGTGTTAAGAGAAGAAAGTGAAGTTATATACAGACTAGTAGAGAATGTTCCAGAAGTCACTAGAAAAAAATTAATAGAAAGGAAAAGTGAAATAATTCTCAAGAGAAAAACTCAAAGAGTAAAAACTTCATAAAATTAGGTATGCTGTACCCTCACCCCGTTGAATTAGTACTTTTTGGTGATAACTAACTGCTCTCTGCCTGGTGACCCATATGGTGAACCGTCTTTTTAGGTGATTGATACATCTCTACCACTGCTTGTCCCTCTAGAATTTGACTTAGCATAGCCATACCTGGAATTATCAGTTTTTAAAAATGTAATTAGTATTTATCTGCCCAGTAAATGAGCCCAATAAATGGAAGAAAGATTGGTTACCCAGGACTTGAAGACCCTGGAACACACACACCAAAGACCCTCTCTAGCTGAGTTGATGAAATAACGGAGGGGTTTTCCATCTGGTCCCGAAACCAAACCTGTATTTATCTCCTGTGGAAAACATGCATTCGTTGCCCTGACAGTCCCCATGACCCATTTCTGTATTGCAGGCTAATAGGTTCTTACCTTCTTGGATGTTTCTTACTATGATGCACAAGAAAACAGAAACCTTCAACATACAGTTGCGATGGCCATTCTGTCTTCAGAGTTGGCCAAGGGATCCGGCCAATCTGATCTCTCCAGACCTACAAGTCCAATAAATAAAATGCAGTCTCAGTCTGGCACATCATCTCTCCGAAAGGCAAGGATGATATCCACAGCCCTGGCCACACATCCACTGTGACAGGGAGACACTTTCAGGGCTCCCTACCTTGAAGCACTGGACACACCAGACCTCAGTCAGATCAGGCCCTGGAAAGGAGAGATTGTAGTCAGGTGCCCTCTGCACACCCAGGCCCACGCCTGCAGGTAGTCCCCCTTCCACTCTCTCTCTCACTCCAGCTCCTCCCCAGTCCTAAATCTTCTTACTCTCCTGGATTAGGAGGACACGTTTCCCAAGCCACGTGTGAGAAGCCTGATCTCCTTAACCCAGAAATAGAAGAGTGCTGACGAGACAGAGGGGCCCGGGGGTCCAGAGTTCAGGGGTCCTCATCAGGAGCCACACAGGAGGTGCAAGGCATTTTCCCTTGTGGCTGGCTTGTTTCTAAACCTGATTGAAATATCATGCCCTTCCTGTGGCCACTTTCCCCTTAGGATATAACCGAAACTGTTGTTAATCCGCAGTCTCAATTTACTGGCAATTGATCTAAGACGCTTGAGTGTGGGCTGGTAAATACTAAATATTTCATTGGAACTTGAAAATAATGTTTATTTATCAGTATCTAGCAGGTTAAGCTTGTTAATTATATTTTTCAAGTCTTTATCCTTATTTACTCTTTCTGATTTTGCCCATCTTCAAAAAAGGTGTTTTGAAGATTTCTATGATGAAATTTAGCAATTTCTCCTTGTATTTGAGTCTTTACATATGTATTTTGAAGTTCTATAATTATATATTACTTTGGATCATATAAAATTGCCATTGGCAATTACCTAATTATAATACATAAAGGCTTATAACCGTGTTACTCCTTTGGTAGAGGGCAACTTTTCACAATTAAATATCGTTCTACCTTTGGGCTGGGGTTGTAGCTCGGCCTTGAAGCACTTGCCTCACAAGTGTGAGGCACTGGGTTCGATCCTAAGCACCACATAAAAATAAACAAAATAAATTGTGTTTATCTACAACTAAAAAGTATTTTTTTTTTTTGAGAGAGAGAGAGAGAGAGAATTTTTTTAATATTTATTTTTTAGTTTTCGGCGGACACAACATCTTTGTTTGTATGTGGTGCTGAGGATCGAACCCAGGCCGCACACATGCCAGGCGAGCGCGCTACCGCTTGAGCCACATCTCCAGCCCCCCCCTAAAACATATTTTTTAAAAAATATCGCTCTCCCCTTTAAGGCCTTTTTGCCTTGAATTCTCTTTTGTCTGATATTAATATTTTTACACTGGGTTACCTTTTGTTAGTGGTTGACTACTTTCATTCTTTTTACAAATTGTAAGACTGATAATAGCCTGTATTATTGAGAGTAAGAGAAAAAAGAGTCTTGTATAGATATTATTGGTCAAAATGTAAATCATTTTACATTTTTGGAATCTATTAAATTAAGTTTTGTAAATGTATTTTAGTTGTCAGTGGGTCTTTTATTTTATTTATTTATTTATATGTGGTGCTGAGGATCGAACCCAGGGCCTCACACATGCCAAGCAAGTGGGCTACCACTGAGCTACTACTCTAACCCTAGATTGTTTTAATTATAGTTTAGTAAATTATGTATCTACTAAATTACAAATTTGAAATATATAAACCCTTTGATCCAGAAATTCAGCTTAAATTTTATACCCAACAAAAAATAAAGGATTTCATTACTATTTTATTTGTGATTATGAAAAATTAAAAAATAACCTAAAATTGTTTTTTGTATGGTATTCACCCCATTTTCTGGTTTCTTTTTAAATTTATTTATTCTAATTTGTTATAGAATGTATTTCAATTCATAGTACACATATGCAGCATAATTTTTCATGTCTCTAGTTGTTCACAAAGTAGAGTCTAAACATGTCTTCATGCATGTACTTAGGATAATAATGTCAATCTTATTCCACCATCTTTCTTTTCCCCATGCCCCCTCTCTTTCCTTCCCTCCCCTTTGCCCTATCTAAAGTTCCTCCATTCTTCCCATGCTCCCCTCCCACCCCATTCCTATTATGGATCAGCATCCACATATCAGAGAGAACATTTGGCCTTTGGTTTTGGGGGATTGGATTATTCACTTAGCATAATATTCTCCAACTGCATCCATTTACCTGCAAATGCCATGATTTTATTCTCTCTTAATGCTAATATTCCATTATGTATATGTACCACAGTTTCTTTATCCATTCATCTACTGAAGGGCATCTAGATTGGTTCCACAATTAAGCTATTGGGAATTGTGCTGCTGTAAATATTGATGTGGCTGCATCACTGTAATATGCCGTTTTTCAGTCCTTTGGGTATAAATCGAGGAGTGGGATAGCTGGGTTCAAATGGTGGATCCATTTTCCAAGAAATCTCCATACTGCTTTCCAGAGTGGTTGTACCAATTTGCAGTCCCACCAGCAATGTGTGAGTGTGCCTTTTTCCTCACATCCTTGCCAACACTTATTGTTGTTTGTATTCTTAACAGCTGCCATTCTGAGTGAGATGAAATCTTAGTAGTTTTGATTTGTATTTCTTTAATTGCTAGAGATGTTGAACATTTTTTCATATATTTGTTGATTGATTATATATCTTCTTCTGAGAAGTATCTGTTCAGTTCCTTGACCATTTATTGAGTTATTTGTTTTTATATATATTTATATACCCTAGGGATTAGTGCTCCATCTGATGTGCATGTGGTAAAATTTGCCCCTATTCTGTAGGCTCTCTATTTACCTCACTGATTGTTACTTGTGCTGAGAAGAAACTTTCCTGTTTGAATCCATTCCATTTATTGATTCTTGATTTTATTTCTTGTACTATAGGAGACTTATTAAGGAAGTTGGGGCCTAATCCGACATGATGAAGATTCGGGCCTACTTTTTCTTCTATTAGGCACAAGGTCTCTGGTCTAAATCCTAGGTCCTTGATCCACTTTGAGTTGAGTTTGTGCATGGTGATAGATAGGGGTTTAATTTCATTCATTGCATATGGATCTCCAGTTTTCCCAGCACCATTTGTTGAAGAGGCTATCTTTTCTCCAACATATGTTTTTGGCACCTTTGTCTAGTGTTGGGCCCGTGATGTCACATATGTGAGGGGCTCTCAGGGCTCAGCACACTGAGTCTAGATATTTGTGGTTTGGAACACCAACCATGACCAGCCCCATTACCATGGTAACCTGCAGGTGCACAGCATGTTCCCTTCCTTCTGCTTTTTTTGCCACTGACGTATTAGCCCATTGGTTGCCATCTGTAAGGGTGTTGCTAGTTCATTGGATTATTATGACCCTCAGCAAATTTGCCCAGTAACAGGCTATACATAAAAGGTTTGCCTATGCAATAATAAAGTGGATCAAGTTCTCTGAAACTGGTCTCTGGAGGTCTCTTTTCAACTCCATCGCCACACCCTCCTCAGCCATTTGGTGGGCTTCAGCTGGACCGAGTGATCCCACAGTCTAGTATGAGAAAACTGTACTTATGTGGGTTTGTCTCTGTGTCCTCTATTCTGTACCATTGGTCAACAAGTCTATTTTGGTGCCAATACCATGCCATGTTTGTTACTATTGCTCTGTAGTATAGTTTAAGATCTGATATAGTAAAGCCACTTACTTAACTCTTCTTGCTAAGGATTGCTTTCGCTATTCTGGGTCTCTTATTTTTCCAGATGAATTTCATGATTGCTTTTTCTATTTCTTTGAGGAATGTCATTGGGATTTTGATTAGGATTGCATTAAATCTATATATTGCTTTTGGTAGTATGGTCAATTTGACAATATTAATTCTGTGTATCCAAGAACAAGGGAGATTTTTCCATCTTCTAAGGTCTTCTTTAATTTCTTTCTTTAGCGTTCTATAGTTTTCACTGTAGAGGTCTTTCACCTCTTTCATTAAGGTGATTCCTAAGTATTTTATTTATTTGTTTATTTTGAGGCTATTGTAAATGGGGTAGTTTTCCTAGTTTCTCTTTCAGAGGATTTGTCACTGATGTACAGAAATGCCTTTGATTTATGGGTGTTGATTTTATATCCTACTACTTTGCTGAATTCATTTATTAGTTCTAGAAGTTTTCTGGTGGAATTTTTGGGGTCTTCCTAGGTATAGAATCTATATTGATGCTTTGACATCTTTGGGCCTTGCTGACCAGAGGGAGGTATCCCTCCCATGGTTAGCTGATTCCAAAAGAAAACTATCCCAAACCAGATATCAAATAACTAGGAGTAGTCCCTACACTCAGGAATCTGCTGAAATTATTCCAACTAGCCTGTCCTAAACCTGTATAGCCCTGTATAGCCTGCTTACCCTCTCTCTCTTTTTTTTTTTTTGGCTTTTATTTTTTAAATACATGACAGCAGAATGCATCACAATTCTTATTACACATATAGAACACAATTTTTCGGGCTGGGGTTATGGCTCAGTGATAGAGCACTTGCCTAGCATGTGTGAGGCACTGTGCTTACCCTGTCTTAACCATTCGTTTCCTATAGAGAGTGTCTTGTCCTTTGTTCCTGTCTCTTTCTCTGCCTGTGACCCACCTCAGTGTTCTCCACTGTGGTCATGCATGGCCCCTCCTCTTGGTAACTGTTTTAATTTCAATGGCAATTTTCTCATACCTGTTGGCCTCACCATATCTAAATAAATATAAAATCTAAAATTTAAAAGATATATGCATTGTGAAAATAAAATGAAAATCACAGTAGAAGCGACACTAAAAGAGCTTTTCAAGATGGAGTCAGGAAGCCCTCAAGGGAATGTGAATATTTAGTAACCTTTACCCCTTGACTTCAGGCATCTGGAATGACCAGAATAATTACATCATGTACAGAGATTCAAGATGTGTGTCAAGGGACTATTGGACTCTTGTTTTATGAACATTTTTATTACGTAATACATTCTTTTTGTTAGATTTAATTGGTTACATAATCCCTACCCGATAGCCCCTGTTCTTTCTACTTCAACAGAAGTTTCCTATGAGAGAATTTTTACCACTTTGCAATAAATCAGCACTGCTTGCCTATATAAGCTCCTACTTCCCCTGTCACCTTTGGAACATTCATTCAGTGCTATCTGAAATTCTCTTGAATTTTAATTCATAAAAGCCCAAATAAAATCCTCTTACTTTTATGCTCTCAGAGCATCAATTGATTGACATATTAAAAAACTGTCTTGGTGAATACAGTCTGGAGGGAGTATTAGCTACAAGGTGGGAAGAGAGGCAGAAGAATACAATATGTACTGTTTGGTTTGTTTTTATTTTACTTGTATACTTTTTAAAAAGGCTATTTTTTAAAACATCAACTCTCCATCTTCCATGCAACTACTGTAGGCCAAATTATTTAAATTTGTTTTCTTATTTTTGCTCTTCTTTTATTTTTGATTTATCATGGTAAGAATACAACAGGAGATCTACCTCTTGCATTTTTGGGTTATTGTTGTTGTTGAGACGGAATCTCCCTATGTTGCCCAGGCTGCCCTCAGACTCCTGAGCTCAAGGGATCCTCCTGTCTCAACCTCCCAAGTAGCTGGGAAATAGGCACATGCCATCATACCTGGCTTATACTCTTAGATTTTTAAGTGTACCATACAATATCATTAACTATAGGCATGATGTGATACAGCAGATCCCTAGAAGTCCCTCACCTTGCAAAACTGATTTATACTGGTTGAATAGCAACTTCCCATTTTTCATACCGCTCAACCCCTAAAACCTCGGTTCTACTCTCTGCTTCTGACACTATTTGAGATACTCCACGTAAGTGAAATCATACAGTATTTGTGCATCTGTCTTTTGTCATTTAGCCTAATGTCTACAAGTTTCATCCATGTTATCACATATTGTAACAAATGTTACCCAAAATATGCCTCTTTGACAAGAATTATTTTGAGCAAAAGGCAATTAGAAAGCAGCAAACATAGGAAAAGTTCTTTGCCCCCTCCCTATTTGCCTGTCCTCCTGATATAGGGAGGACATAAATTTACAACAGTGTCTCTCTTCCCTTCTTTATCTGTAAGGATAAAGTTACTCACAGGAGAAAACTCTACGGCAGCAGAGAAATCTACTAACAAAACTTGACTAGCTAGCCTTTATCTACCACTAGTTACACCTTCCGACAGTTTGCCACCCTAGAGACTCAGGGTCCTTTTCTTCTGTCATTTCTATAAACACTTTGCTAAGAAGTTTCTTTGCTTAGAAGCTATATTAACTCATGCTCTGACCAAACCTTTCAGTTACTCATCTCTGGGTGCTCCTGCATGTTATTAGTATGAAACACGTTAATAAAATTGTTTTTTGGTTTGTTAACCTGTCTTTGTTAGTCTAATTTACAGGACTCCAATCCAAGAACCTAAAATGGGTAGAGATGTTGATATTTTTTTCTCCTCTATAGTATCATCTCCCTCTTTTTAAAAGGAAGAATATTCTATTGTATGTACACATCCTATTTCTTTTATCCATTCATCCATGGATGGACATTTAGATCGTATTTACATCTTTCAAGACATTTTTATTCTTTGTTTTACTATACAGATGGTCCCAACTCAACCTTGGTTCAACTTATATTTTTTGATCTTATTATGGGGCAAAAGCAATACACATTCAGGAAAAAAAAAGACTTCAAATTTTGAATTTTGATGTATGTTTCTCACCTGCTTCCCATCTCCAGTAAGCTATGTCTCCCAGTCAGTCACACAATCATGAGGAAGAAGCAATGTATTGTGTATTGTGTTGTTTCCTGTGATGGCTGAAAGGTGGCTGTATTAAATGCAATTTTTACTTAGAATATTTTCAACTTATGATTTTTTTTTCTTTGGATGTCACCCCATTCTAAGTTGAGGAGCACCTCACATATTGTAACAAGAGCACCTCACATATTGTAACAAAAGCACCTCACATATTGTAACCCATTCTAAGTTGAGGAGCAAGCTGGACAAAGAATACTAAATTGAGAAAGCATGACAAGGCACAGGGGCTCAGAATAGGGGAATTAACTGGGTGGGGAAGTTAATAGGAAGATAAGTGTTAGTTTAATAAGGTTTGTTTGTACAGAATTATCTTGCTTCTACTGCCTGTCCTTCATAAGATTGTTGCCTTCCTCCTGAGATAGGGAGGACATCTTCCACACAGGGTTTTCTCTCCTGCTTTCAAGGAAGAAAAGGGGAGGGTCAGAGCAACCTTCTATCTGCTGGTTTTTCAAGTGCCTTTAGCTCAAAATAACCCTTATCTTAAAATGGCATAATTTGAGTGATGTGTTCTGAACTCTTTCAACATACTTGGAGTTCAGGAGAAGAGAGAATGTAGGAGAGCAAGTCTTAGATAACTGACAATTAACCAAAACTGAATAATAAAAGGCATAATTTGAAATTTGTATACCACAACAAATTCCTAACAGGCTAAATAAAATCCAGTCTATATCCAGACATATGATAGTCAAACCACACAATACAAAGGACAGACATCTGAAAAGCAACCAGAGATTGCTCTCCTGCTGGGAAATCCTCAATAGCATGGCCTTGCCTGGTTAAAATTAGGGTTTTCTCCAAATTTCCATCCAAAGATTATAATATATTTTCAAGAAAACAGGAATGGAATGAAATAAATTAGTGGAAATTTCTAGTCTCAATGACAGTGTGATATATCTGGCATGAGTAAACTATCTCTGATATTTGATTTAAAGAAAGCCTTGTATGATGGAAATTGAATAACACTATCCAAGAAGAACCATGACTATTCCAGGCCACTGGATAGGTGTGCCATGCAGAGGGGTAGAGGTCCTCTGTGACCAGGTAACACTTCCTTCTAGACATTTATCTTCCTTCATTTGGCTAAAACACTAAACAAGAATATCCAGTCAAAATTCCTCTGTTCATGATTTTAATCTTCTGTGACTTCATCCTCAAAGAAGTTTCTTTCATGTACATGGTGGGGGGGGGGGGAATAGGGGGAGTCAAATTCTACAAAACAGCTGTTCACTCCCTTAAATCCTGAAACTTGTAAACAACATCACAACTAGGAGAGCTGCTTCTCAGAACAGCTGTTTAGATCCCTTTGACCCCAGGGGTAAGAAAGCACAGAGGACACAACACTTGGTATCTTGAAAAACAGTTTTATTCTCCTTGCCAACATCTCTTTCAATATTTTATTAACAAATAATAAGTAACTATTAAAAATGACTTGATTTCATACTCCCCTCAAAAAGTGGTAAGAAATTATTTAGAAAAAAAGAAGGTCCACTGGTTGAAGTAAAAAACATTAGAAATATAAAAAGTATTCTGGCATAATTTTTAATTAAAGAAAGTGAAATGAAGAATACTAAAAAAAAAAAAAAAAAAAAAAAAAAAAAAAAAAAAAAAAANACTAAACTAAAAAAAAAAAAGAAATATAAAAAGTGAGAATCCCATCACATGGAAATATACAACCAAAGGTCCCATGAACACACCTTCAAACAGGCTCTATTCAAAATAGAGCTCTCCATTTTTTTTTTAGAAGAAATCCTTCTGCCTGTGTGTGTGTGTGTGTGTGGTATTAGAGATAGAATCTGGGCCCTCATGCATGTACAGTTCTACAACTGACCTATTTAAGCCTTAGAAGAAATTTTTAACTGGGCTCTTCTAAAAGCACTTCATAATGAACAAAGAGGTATTTCTAGCTGACTTCTTTAGGGGATAAGCAGAGGTATGATAACAGAATCATGAGAAGCTGGGAGTAAAGCCAGAGTAGAAGCTTAAAAAAAAAAATCAAGATGACGAGGAAGGGAAGAGAATGCAAAACAATGCTATTACCCATTCCATCAAAATGCCACCGAAGTGACGCCTGACCCCCATTTCATAAGGTTGAAAAGTATAATGAGGAAGGAGTCTGTATTGTTCATAAAATAATAAAATACTTCCACTTTGTCCTTTTTTAAGTGCAGCTCTTCAAGAATTTCATTTTTTAAAAAAATCTGTAATAGAAGAAAAAAATAAATGCATTTAATTCAAACAGTGATTTTGAACATTCCCAAGATAAAACAGTGACCAAAACATCAGGCCAGGTTTACAAACTCCAGATGATTCTTGCAATTAGAATGGCACTGTCCTGGTTTGATTTCAGGGGTAGCAGGAGGGAGACTCTTGCTTCTCCTTAATGTCCTTCTCCTTACCTATGGACTCACCAGTACCTGGAATAAATTCTGGAAGTGTCCTTTGCCTTCAGAATCTGTCTTCCAATGCTATGGAAGGTGTTGTGCCTCACTATTATTCTGGGGACACATTAGTCTTCCCAGATATGTACTCCTCTGTGTGTGTGAAGAGATAATACCTTGTCCTGAGAACAGGGTATATTTATAGGTAAAGAGGCACAGGGCATTGGAAGATTTCAGTTTCATTCAATTCAAACAATTCAAAATAAAATACCCAATGATGTCAATCATATGCCAAATGCTTGTCAGAAAATACTATGTACATATAAATCTTAAGTATCACCATCTTTCGTGAGAAATACCAGCACATACCCACCTCTCATCCCACCCCAATATCAACAAGCTATGACAATTCTTTCAAAGCATGGACAAATTCACTCTTCAGCTTACTCACGTTCAGCTCAAGTTTCTGATGCTCGTTTTGTACTTTTCTGGGTTGGCAGCACTCATTACTGTAGTATAAACTGTATAGCTGAAATAACAAGAGGAATTTTTATATAGACATCATTTCCTCTAATATTCTAAAGACAGGGAAAAAAATATCAAGCCCTTCCCTAACACTGAAATCTGGGACAAGAATACAAATAGAGGTTCATATATGTCAGAATGTTTTAAAATATATAAATCAAAAGGTCAAAATGTTCTTTCCTCTTTCTTTGACCACACTGTGGAAGACCAAGATGAATGTAAAATTCTCAGATTCATTAAAGCTCCATTGCTATGGCAGTGAGAGCCAGCCAGCCTTTGGCCCTGACCCTGGCTCTTTCTTACCCCACAAGGGGACTTTCTTGTACATATATGACACCTCAGACATCTAAGCTTCATTCATATCCCCCAGTAAGCAGCCATTTCTTGGCCCCTATAAGGACAGGGTGTCCACAATGGCTGCTCACCACCATCAGGAGACAGCTTCCAGGAAAGAGGATACCTGGACCCCAGAAATGGGCTTGGGGCTTTTCAGGAAATCCTGGGGCAGATTCTGGATGGACACCTGACCCAGCATATTCCTTATATGGGAGGATCACATCCAGAGGATGGCCAGAGTACAGCCTCAAAATCTCAGGGATCAAGGTAGATGCCCCTCTTGCCCAGAACTAAGGGGAAAAAAGTACAATGTCATTTATTCCACATTCTGCAAAGCAAGAGAACAACACAAACACATGTGCACCCATGCTAAGGCCCATTCCTTCACTCCCTTCCTCCATTGCTTGTGTTAGAGAGCAGCTGGGGCACATGGTCAAAGCAACTGGAACTGGGTTGTTCAGGAACAGGCAGAATTAGAGGCACTGAGCACCACAGCTGAATCACACAGCCAGCTGAAGACAGCACTGTGAGCATGCTTAAAGCTTGACTAAGGGTATCAGGGGTCCTCTGAACAGGACTTCAGATGCTTGCTTACTTTAGTCATAGGTCTATTCTCTATCACTTCCCTACCACTACCCTCAGGATGGAGCTACATCCCTAGTCCTTTTTTATTTTTTCAAATTTTGAGACAAGGTACCACTAAATTGCACAGGCTGGCCTTGAACTTGCAAACCTCCCGCCTCAGACAGAGTAGCTGAGATTTCAGGTGTGCACCACGACACCCAGGTCTCCCTCTCTATATTAATGCTTTCTCTGCTGATGGCCACAGAGAACATTCTGTTGCCAGCAGGCTTAACTTTTGAGTACGACACAAGGGGGCAACATAGAGCTAATCTGGTATGTTCTGACATTTCTACTGACCTCACACACTCAACAAGCCCAGATGGGGTTAATCATTACATGAAAAGGGCCTGACAGTTAGAATGCTGCGTTCATTCTGGTTCAGTGAGGACTGTCATTTAAATTTAAATTTAAATTGCCTCTTGGGTTTTTGATTACACAATAGAGAAAAATGTTACTCAGTAAACCACTTATAACTTCTAACAATTTTATTTTGACAAACATTT
The DNA here is from genome assembly GCF_001458135.2 of Marmota marmota marmota. Lineage (NCBI taxonomy): Eukaryota > Metazoa > Chordata > Mammalia > Rodentia > Sciuridae > Marmota > Marmota marmota. The sequence goes on along the minus strand of NW_026000119.1, from coordinate 9,253,678 downwards.
CAGAAACGATTTAAATAGTCAGAGCCTGTAACTCAGTAACCCTACTTCTGGGAATTCAGCCAATGGAAATAATTCAAAAAATCCAAAAGTAGCGGGTGTGTGAGATACATATATGTTTATTTTAGTTTTAATGGAGGAAAAACTAGTAAGTGGAGAAAGATTAATTTCATTATAATGTATACAATTAGCCATCGTGCAGCATTTAAAAATATGAGGGATATTCAAAGCATAGAAATTGCTTTCTTTTATTAAAATAAATATACTAAATGCTTAATTATAAAACTAATTTAAAATAAAGTAATCATTTATGTAATTACTTTCAAAAACTGTAAGCACACTAAGATAGTTTTTAACCCCTATTTTGTAATGCTGGGAGTCCAACCCAGGGTCTCTCACATGCTGGGCAAGCGCTCTACCACTGAACTATATCCCCATCCCCTTTAATTTTTTGAGACAGGGTCTCCCTAAGTTGCCGAGGTTGGCCTCAAAATCCTTGGCTCAAAGGATTCTCCTGTCTCAGCCTCCCTAGCATCTAGGGCTACATGCATGTACACCATGCCCAGTTTTTTGTTTTTTGTTTTTTTTTTAAAAGAGACAGAGAGAGAGAGAGAGAGAGAATGTTTTTAATATTTATTTTCAGTTTTCGGTGGACATAACATCTTTATTTTATTTTTATGTGGTGTTGAGGATTGAACCCAGCGCCGCACGCATGCCAGGTGAGCACGTTACTATTTGAGCCACATCCCTAGCCCCAAGCCGAGTTTTTAAACCCTATTTTTAAAATGAATATTAGAATGGCAAAATTATATCCTAGTGGGAGGGAAACAGCCAATAAAGTGTTACAGCTGGCTCCTACAGGCTAGTGAGAGCAACTGTCAAATATATAGGTAATTCATGAACCAATTGAAAGCTTCAAATCAGCCATGGTGAAAGTACAGGATGAGCATCCAAAATCCAAAATATAAAATGCTTTGAAATCCAAAACATTTTGAGCACTACATCGGCCCTCAAAAAGTTTTGGATTTTGGAATGTTTCATATTTTCAGATTAGAAATGTTCCACTGGTCAAGTCCATGCAAATATTTCAAAACAGAAAACACTTGAAATCTGAAACACTTTTGGTCCCAGGCATGTTGAATAAGGGATACTTTATCTGTATTTACAATAGGAAATGGACAGATGCTAAAAGTCAGGGAAATTATTTGTTTTTCTCCCCTACCCCAAAGAACTAATTTATAAACAGATCATTGGGGGTATTGGGGGTGGTTCTTTATCCAAATAGCTTATTTGTTACAATATTTATTTTTAAAATGAGGAGTTGCTGGGTGTGTTGGCACTTGCCTGTAATCCTAGTGACTGGGGAAGGTGAGGCTATAGGATCCCAGTTTAAGGCCAGCCTCAGCTACTTAGCAAGAGTCTCAAATTAAAAAATAAAGACAGACTTGGGTTATAGCTCAGTGGTAAAGTGCCATTGGGTTCAATCCCCAGTACCAAAAAATTTTAAAAATTTAAGAATAAAAAGAAATTAAAGGAAAGGCCAGGCACTGTGGCGCATGCCTGTAATCCCAGCAGCTCAGGAGACTGAGGCAGGAGGATCATAAGTTCGAAGACAATCTCAGCAACTTAGTGAGGCCCTAAGCAACTTAGTGAGACCTTTTCTCAAAATAAAAAATAAAAAGGGTTGGGGATGTGGCTCAGTGGTTAAGAGCCACTGGGTTCAATCCCTGGTACCAAAAAATAAACAAATAAATAAATAATAAAAATAAATTAAAGGGTTAAGAAACTATTTCTATGTTCTTATAGTTTTTAAAATAGTTACATAAGTAATGACTATATTTTTAAAATTAGTTTTGTAATAACTCATTACTATATTTATTTAAATAGTCTATGCTTTGAATAGCCTTCAAAATTTTAAATGGCTACATAATGTTGGTAGAATACTGATTAATTTGTTTTCTATGTTGGCTATTAGAAAATTATGAAATAAATTCGTGTCAATCTTTGTATCAGGCCATACTCAATGAAAAGACTTCCAAAGAGGTATTTTGGAGATAGATTTCTATTATGGTGCAAAATAACAGTTTTGAGAATATCTTTATACTCAGGATTCTTAAAAGCACCCAGATACAAATGCAAAGAAAAAAAATCTATAGGGTATTTGATTGTTTTGTTTGTTTTGTTTTGTTTTGCAATAGTGGGGATTAAACCCAGGGCCTCACATGTGCTAAGCAAGTGCCCTTCCATATTGCTAAATTGTCCAGGCTGGTCTCAAACTTGGGATCCTCTTGCCTCAGCCTCCTTAGTATCTGGGATTACAGATACGTGCCACAACACCTGGCTTCTACTGGATGTTTAAAGTTTTACTTGTTATTTCTTGAAGAATACAGTTTGATATTATTGCTGTGGAGAAAGCAGAGATGAGAAAGTAGGAAATGCTGTTTGGAGTTTATTGAAGTAAAGGAAGGAGATAACTATCTTTGCTTGCAGGTACTTCCTCATTTATTTTAATAAGTTCAGTTCTGCCCCACTAAGCATAAGAAGGTGCCTGCATTCCTAAAGAGGTAGTCTTGGGTGTGAATAAGGCAGTTAGGGGTGAGTCCCCTTCCTCAGTGTTCCCCTAATGGGGATGATAAGGAGGGGGTTGATGGCCTATTCAGCTTTGCAGTGGTGGTGACAATGGACCTTCACAGTTTCCCCCAACAGATTTGGTGCAGCTGCCTCTCAAATTGAGCTAAGAGCTAATCGTGGCCTAGAGCTTTGCCCAAAAAGTGTGAATAAAATCCTGAACTATAGTCCAGAGAAACCACAGCTCACACAATGCTACCCTCAAGGGTGCAGGCTAAAGGAACTATTCTTACTAAATTGGGTGTGGAATGAGGAACAACATGGGGGTGGAGGTAGTGGAAACTTCCAGGAAGATAAAGAACACCAAAGGTGCTAAAAATCTAGTTCTAACAAAGTGATGTTAAGGAGCTCATCGCCAGTGAAAACTGCCCACAGCTAACAGACTGAATCAGGGTGAAGATGTCACTGCCTTCCTCTTTCTCCATCTTCTGTCCTCCTCACCTTTAGTTTTCGGCATGAATTTCTCACCTGACTTGTGGTGTATTTGTTTATCTACCCCACTCCCCACGCAGAATGTTAGTCCCCTGAGAGTGGAGACCGTTCTGTCCACTGCTGAACTGACAACACCTATGGTGTCTGATCCCAGGAGCCCTCACATGCCTGGGAAGCCACAGTGGGTGAGTGAAGTCACTGTTCTGAGATGACAGATGAACAGATGTGCTTAACTTACTTGTTATAAACTGGAACCACTGACAAAACCTGCACAGAAAAAAAAATTACAAAAACATGAAAAGGTAGAAGAAATACGTGTAGAATATCTATAGAAAAAATATAACCGTTTAACCCTTTAGTGTATCTCAAGGCTATAGTTATAAACCTTTTAATCCTTGCTCTTTTTTTTCTTTTAAACAATAAACATATATTACAACTATGTCTGTTTACTTTTAATGTGAATAAAAAACTTAGGTGAAGGTGGAATTTTAGCCTATACAGAAAAAAGCTCAATAAATGTCATGTAACTTTTTAAAAAGTTTTTAACTAGGTAGAACTGTTACTATAACTTTTTCATCTACTACATTTGTTTGATTTCAGAGAATTTCTTTTTTCACCAAACATCCTGGGTAAACTGGACATCAGGACACAACTTACCTTGAAAAGTGTCTCCAGGTTGAGGTTTTCTGGTCCTGTAGCATTAAGGGCTTTGATGGCAGGTGTTCTGCAAGGACAACCGTCAAAGGTCACTAGGTACTTTAGGAAACTCTGAATCCCATCAGCTGTTATTCTCTTTTACACATCCAGGGCTCTGTCTCATTATCTCCCCTATGTCAAAACAGACTGTGGCCCCCAAGCATATTAGCTGCGTTGGCTCACACCACCATGATGGGACTCATTCAGCTGTCGGTCCTGTTGGCTCCTGTGCTCAAGGAAGTTTCAGAATTAAATTTTTGCTACCAAATTTGGGATAGTAAAGGCAAGTGAAGTATACAGTCATCTGTTCTTTGCAGCCACAATGAGTGATAGAATTTTCACAATTAGAAGGGACAATAAAAACCCCAATTACACTGAAGTTCATGAGTCTGGCCTTGTCCTTTCATTTACTGATGGGTGAACAAAGATCCAAGAGGCCACACAAAGAGGTTGGTGGTGAGCTTCAGGGGTTCTAGCCATTAGGCCAGGGCCAACTTCATCCTTTCCAACCCCAGCAACTTCCAAAAGGCCCTCACCATGACTCTCCTCCACACACTGTACTCCCCACCCTGGTCAAGACACTGGTGAGGGGGGGAGTATGCTCTCTAGGAGGGGACAACACCTGTAGGTCTCTCCAGTCCCTGTGGTAGGAAAGGGATATTCTCTTGACCACAAAAAAAACATGGCCAACCAGAAAGCATATGGAAGGCTACCTCCGGTCATCTCTCTTGGGTGCTGGCTTCCAGTGGTCATAATTTGTCTCAACTCGGAACCACCTACAACAGAGCACATCATCTTGTCTTATCCAAGGTTGTTGAGATATAATTATAGAAGAAATATTAAAAAATAAAAATACCTCAGTTTCACCAAATTAAAAAGAAAGATTTGATACAAAATGACCAGAGTCTTTAATTCTACTCACTCTCCATTCAAAGGATCTAGAGGCCAAATGTCTTCTGGGCCACCTCTGTTCCTGGTGATGACTACTCCCTCCTGGGGGGATGTGCCACCAACGATGTAATAGACATCAGCAATGAGGGGAGTCTTGGCCAACTTGTAAACGGCTGCTTCAAAGTTTTCCGACTCACTCAGTGTCTGAACAAAAAGACAAACCAGCATAGGCAACATCATCCAAGGGAATGGTCCACCCCCAATGATGAACAAAAATGATCCAAAGCACTTTCACCTGATATATTGAGCCATAGAACTACTCTAACTTATCTTCCTGAGATGGAAGAAACCTCAGCTGCAGTGGGGGCCAAAATCAGCAAGAATTCCTCATGAAAGGACAAAACTGTTGCAGGTCCCACACCGGGTTAACCAAACACAAGCTAGGTGCTTTCCAGGCAGATCTCAGTCTCAACAGATGCCTTGTGTTTCTCCCTTCATTTGTTCTTTCAAGGGCACTTCTTGAGTACCTACTGGTGGCTAGGCACTGTGCAGGAGCCAGGCTGGAGCAGTGTATATGAGTGACCTGGTTCTTTTTCTTCCCAAATTTCCAAGGAAGACAGAAAAGTCAACCAGGCAATGGGGACACAGAATAGTAAGTGTTAGCACTGGAGAAGGCAAAGTGGCAGAAGTCATAGCAGGGGGCCCATCCTCTCCCAGGGCAGTAGAAATGGCTTCCCATGGAAGCATCACAGGAGCTGAACTCAATTATGAAAGTGGTGGTTGCAGAAAGAGGACAGGGAGTGGGGTAGAAAGTTCTAGTTCAATGGATTTATTAGCAAAGGCTTGAGATAAAAGAATACATATGAATGGAGAGCTTAACTGCTGTTCTGACACCCCTGAGGGTCCATGAAGACTTCCAAAGTTCTATGGCATGGGCAGTCAAGGGAATCTTTCAAAATCCTCAGCTTCCATGGGTGCTCCTTCTGAGCTGATCTGCTCAGGAACATTCTACAGTAGAAGGCCTGTTCTTTCTACCTGCACCTTCATAATTAACTTTTTGAGAGTAGTACATTTTAGGCTAACTCATCTTGAATATTGTCAAGACACACTGTTAAGGGTTTGGGTGGGGATAGGGTCAAATAAAAGAACAATTCAAAGTCGGGTGTGGTGGCAGTTCCAGAGACTAAGACAGGACAGGAGAATCACAAGTTCAAAGCCAGCCTCAGCAATGGCAAGGTGCTAACAACTCAGTGAGACGCTATCTCTAAATAAAATACAAAATAGGGCTACGGATGTGACTCAGTGGTTGAGTGCCCCAAGTTCAATCCCCGGTACCAGAAATAAAATAAAATAAAAAGAATAATTCAAAATATTGGTATCTGCAAATGTTCCATCCTTCAGCACCCATAAATCATAAACCTCATGGCAGGATTTTGTAGATTATTCCTTGTCTTATACGTACTGCTGTGAGGGGTATTTTGATTTCCATTGGTTTGTTCTGAACTCAGAAAAATGACAAAGTGAGGTAGTTGGAGTGATGGGATATTTGTTTGATTATATCAAACACCCAACTATATCATCACCCAACTATTATTAAACAATGCGTTGCTTCTTACAGAGAGCTCTGTGTGAACAATGCAAAAGAACATCAATAAGAAATAGTGAAGGCATATTTAGTGACTTATTTCACTCAAGTGACAAAGTCAAAGAAAACAAGTGCCTTATCTATTTCAGGAAATGGAAGAAATGGGGAATCTATTTCAGGAAATGGAGGAAATAGGTTTGGATATGAAGTATCCCCCAAAGGCTCGTGTGTTGAAGGTGTGGTCCACAATGAAAGTGTTCAGAGGCGAGGATTTGGGGAAGTGGTTGAATTATAAAGGCTCTGACTTGTTTTTGTTGGGTATTTTGGTTCAGCAATGAAAAACTGACTAAAACAGAAATGAACTCCGAGAAGTGGGGTTGGTGCTGTTTCTATACCTGGCCTTTGGAATGGAGAGGCATTTGGAAAAGTTTGGCAATACAGGCTAGAGAAGCCCTAGAATATTGTAAGCTGAGCTTAATGAACAATCCTGGTGTGAGTTCAGAAGATCAGAAGTCTGAAATAAATGCAGAGAGTAAAGACTGTAGTCACAAGGTTTCAGATGAGAATGAGAACTTTGTTGAGAATTGAGCTAGAGGCCATTTTTATTACATCCCGGCAAAGAACTTTTCTCATTTTGTACATGCTGTGAGATTTTGTATGAACTGAATTTAAAGGTGATGGACTAATTAATCTGTTGGAGGAAATTTCAAGGCAACACAGCATCCAGGCAGTGGCTTTTAGCCAGGTATAAAGTCTGAATCAGAAGCAAGAAGCGGAACAGAAAGATTTGAAAAAAAATTTAGCTTGACCAAAAAAGCACATGTAAAATTGGGGCCCAGGGAGTTGTGGTTGCTGGAGATATTAGCACCATTAAGCTTAAGCCATGCAATAGGCATAGAGACAACAGAAAAGATGCCTTGCTTTGAAGACATCTCAACAACTGGCCAGACCCCCACCCATAGTAGACTCAAGGGTGTAAAAGTAAAATCTCATGTGAAATACTTTGCTTTGAGAAGAAAGCACAGAGGATGCCCTCCTCTTTTAGGACTGCCTATGTATGATGTTGTTTCCCCAGAATTCATTTCACCATGCTCAGTCATCCAAGCACTTAGAGGCCACTGTAGCTGTGGTCCATGAAAGCCTGGCTATTGCTCTTGCTGACAGCAAACGTTGGCATTTTCCACTTAATTCTGGTTTTGTGGGAATGCAGAATACAAGAGTTACAGAACTATGGAGGCTTCCATGGATATTTCAAAGGAAGGCCGGGGTGAGAGGGTGGGGGGTATCAGGCATCATGTGCCAGGCCCTGAGAGGGTGATACATGAAAGTATAAGAGTGAACATCCATTGCTGGTGGGACTGAAAATTGGTGCAACCACTCTGGAAAGCAGTATGGAGATTCCTCAGAAAACTTGGAATGGAATCACCATTTGACCCAGTTATTCCACTCCTGAGCATATACCTAAAGGACTTAAAATCAGCATACTATAATGACATGGTCACAACAATGTTTGTAACAGCCCAATTCACAATAGCTAAACTGTGGAACCAACCTAGGTGCCCTTCAACAGATGAATCAATAAAGAAAAATGTGATATATATGTATATATATATACAAAATAATATTACTCAGCCATAAAGAAGAATGAAATTATGGCATTTGCCAGGAAATGGATGGAACTGGAGACTATCATGCTAAGTGAAATAAGCCAATCCCCCAAAAAACCAAAGGCCAAATGTTTTCTCTGTTATGCGGATGCTAACACACAATAAGGGGGGCTGGAAGGGAAGAAGAGAAGTTCATTTGTGATGAATGCATAGTTTTACAGCATCTTTAGGGAGTGCTCCTGCAACAAGTTGAAGAGAAATGCGAGAGGTCAAGGAGAGGCAGGCAGTGGGCAGATGATTTAGAGCAAAGTGAGAAAAGGTCAGAAAGGTAAAGCTGGACAGGGCCAGATCCTGATACCAGAGATGTGCTCCCTAAAGTGGGCTTTCTATAGTCAAAATAAAGTTTATATGGCCTGGAAGCTACTCATTTAATAGACTTGTATAAAGCATATGTTCCTTTAGTGGTATGTGAAGCTAAATTCTAATGCATTTGATTCATTAATTCAGATATTTGTAAAGGAGATTCTAAAAGGAGTGTATATATCTATACCCACAGAAGAACCTAAATTAATCTCTTATATTGTGCAAAATTCTAGCCTATGATAAAGATTCTCTCCTGAACAAACTCTAGCTGGGCTCCTCTGAGTCCTCTTGTACTTGCCCTAACTTTGACCGATCAAGAAGTACAAACACTAGCCATTTTGTACAAGGCTGTATCCCTAAGATGACCCTCTCTGCTGGCCTGAGAACACTCAAGGTCATCAAAAGAATTCATTCCAGCCAACATCTGAAAATAGTACTCTATCTCCCAGCCTTAGTGGGAGGATAGGAGCTCAACTTCCATAAGTCCAGTTAGCAAACTCAGATGGGTTTCACATGGGCAACCCCTCCTTTCCACTCAGAATTTTTCCCTTCCCTGACTCTACTAAGCCTCCATTCAACTCCTTTTCTACTCCCTCATTCTTCCTTTAAAATAGCCAACCACCTCTGCTCAAATCCAAGTCCTTATTCTAATTGTAGTATATTACTGATTAAAATCTCTAATTGCTACTTTAATTAGGGCCTGGCTTTGTTTACCTTTGATACTTATTATTGAAAGGTTTAAGTGCAGTTTGCAAACATTTAAGTTCTGATTCTTTTCAGCACCTTTTTACATTAAAAGCAGTATCTCTAAGTGACATAGAACATCGCAACAAGAACACAGTGGTCTAGAAGATGAAGTTAGTGTGAGGTGGGCTCAACAATAAATATACTCACAGTGCGGATAAGCCAGCTGACTGGAGAGTATCTCTCAAAAAGGGCAGCGATCATATTCTCCCACCACCAGCCTTTATCTGCCGAGGTGAAGAAGAAACAATAAGTTTGTTACTCAAACACCATGAAAATGTTTTTTTTCTTAAATTTTGTTAATTTCTACCAGGAGTGGTAGTGTACACCTGACATTCCAACTACTCTGGGGTATCAGGATTACTAGTTTAAGGCTAGCCTGGGTAACTTAGAGACCCTGTCTCAGAACAAAAAATAAAAAGGACTCAGGGTGTAGACCAGTGGCAAAGCGTCCCTGAGTTCAATTCCCAATACTGCAACAACAACAACAATTTTTGTTTTGTTTTGTTTTGTTTCATTCCCATTTTACAAGCTGATGGAAGAGAAAGGCTGGCTGAGAAAAAGTGATTTACTGGTACGCAGTTTTCAAAAATTAAGTCTGAATTTCATAGTGACATAAGAACATCATATACATATGCCTATGTGTGTACACATACATACAATAAACATAGATGTTCTTCTAGTGAGTAAAAATATGCAGATATTCTCTCAAGTGTTGAAAGTAGAATTTTTGGTACCTGGATACAAGGATAATTATGGCAAAAGAAAACACTGTATTAATTATTCCAGGCAAAATTAAATCATGTATCTTTTAAGGAAAGCGGCTCAGTAAATATTGGGAAGAATGTATAGAACTTTTATCTTTATAACATATATCTCTAAGAACTTTAAGTTTGATTTGGGCTTACATTTTTTAAAAAACATACATATTTTCAGTCATTCCCCAAATTATTTTCCTTTAAAAGTCTCTGTAGGGTATTTATTTTTAAAAAAATCATGCAAGAAATAAGCAGTGGAAGCAAAAGAAAAAAATTGACAAATTAGACTTCATAAAAACTTAATAATTTTGTGCACTAAAAGATAATAACAGAGTGAAAATAATAGAGTGGGAGGGAATATTTACATATAGATATCTGATAAGTAGTTAATAGCCAGAACATATAGAGAACTCAACAATAATAATCAAAAACAAAAACACCTCAATTCAAAATTGGGCAAAGGGCCACACCTGTAATCCCAGTGACTGGGATTATAGGTGGGCAGACAGAAGGCGTAGTGTCAGGGCAGACTTCAGGAAGAGAAAGAAGGCCAGTGAGGTGCAGGCAGAGGAAGGGCAAGGGAGAGAGGAATACAACAAGGTGCAGGAGGTGATCAAGTAGGGTTCTGGGGTGAGAATCAGGACCTTGAGTTTGTTTTAAGTGAAATGGAAAATCCATTGCAGAGTTTTTTGGGGGTGACATTTAAAATTTTGTATTGTTATTTTAATTGATGAATAATAATTGTATTTATGTATAGAGTACAATGTAGGTTTTTTGGGTTTTTTGTTTGTTTGTTTGTTTGTTTTTGGTACCAGAGATTGAACCCAGGGGCACTCAACCACTGAGTCACATCCCCAGCTCTTTTTGTGTTTTATTTAGAGACAGGGTCTTTCTGAATTGCTTAGGACCTGCTAAATTGCTGAGGCTGGCTTTGAACTCATGGTCCTCCTGCCTCAGCCTCCCGAGGTGCTGGGATTACAGGCTTGTGCCACCTGTGTGGCTACCATGTGATGTTTTAATACCTGCACACATGGTGGAATGAGCCAATTAGGCTAATTAGCATATCCATCACCTCATATCCTTATTATTTCTTTGTGGTGAGACTGTTTAAAATCTACTCTTAGCCATTTTGAAATATACAGTACATTATTATTAGCCATAGACACCAGGTGACCCCAGACCACCAGAATTTATTCCTCCTAGGTGAGACTCTGTACCCTTTGACCAACATTTCTCCTTTCCCCATCCCTACTTCCAGCCTCTGGTAACCACCATTCTCCTTTCTTCTGTAAGTTCAATGTTCTTCTAGTGAGTAAAAATATGCAGATATTCTCTCTGTTTTAGATTCCACATGTAAGTGAAATCATGTGTCTTCCTGAGTTACAGTGGGTTTTAAACAGGGTGACCACGTGATCGTTCTAGTGCTGGGTAGAGAGAGATTTACAGGAAGGCGAGGGTAGCAGCTTCTGTAGAACTGGCTGGGGATCCCCTGGAGGGGCCTCCCCTGGCTGTCCTGCACTCTCCCTGTCCTCCTGTTCTGCTTTTTTTGTAGTGCTTACCACTCCCTGAGATCATCTTCATTGCTTCCAAGCCTACCATCCCTCTCCTGTCACTAGGATGAAGGTCCCTATCATGTGGTAGATGTTCTCCCACATATTCTGTTGAGCAAAGGAAATACCTGGCTAGAACTGAACAGGGATAGGGTGGGAGATGCTCAGAGTTTGATTACCTCGTTCATCACCAGAAACTGTAAACTTGTGTGGACTCTGACCAGTCCATAATCCTACGTAGCCAATAAAAGTGGTTCCTGTGAATGCAACCTGAAATCGAGAGACAAGGTATCATTTTACTGTTCCAACAAAACATACATTGAAATCAATTGTTTTGTCCCATAATTTCCTGGATTTTTTTTTCCTAACAGAATAAGACTCTAAAGACTCTAAAATAGCCTTCTAGAACAGGGGTTCTTAACCTTGGGGATCCATGAATAGAATTCAATGGAACGATTGGATGGGAAAAAAGGTACATCTTTATTTTCACTAACCTCTAACTGAAAGTTAACTCCCTCTATCATGAATGCATATGACAAACCAAGCAGTGACAATGGTGTGGTGATTTTGTCCCCAGTAGAAATGGCAGCTATTTTCACATGCACCATGGTGGTTGTAGATAACTTGAAATGCTGCCTCCTTCAGTTGTCACTGCTCTGAAATTATGGTAGTTATTAAACTCACTGCTAAATCTTACTACTTAATGTGTTTAAACATATAATACTGAAATAACTGTATTTCAATATAACTGGGTTCTTTTATAATCCCATAAATCTTATTTTAGGAAATCCATGCACAAATAAGCCTCATTCCAGACGTCAAAAATGGTGTTTGATTTAAAAACTTGTTTTGACTTGGTTACAAGAGATCAATCTCACACATTTGATAAGCTCTGTGAAGTCAGAGGAAACAAGTGGGACTGCTCACCAATAAGAATCACATTTAAATTTTAAATATTTAAAAAGTTATCTTACATTGAGGGGAGGGGAGGGGAGGGGAGGGGGGATAGTAGAGGATAGGAAAGGCAGCAGAACACAACAGACACTAGTATGGCAATATGTAAATCAATGGATGTGTAACTGATGTGATTCTGCAATCTGTATATGGGGTAAAAATGGGAGCTCATAACCCACTTGAATCAAAGTGTGAAATATGATATATCAAGAACTATGTAATGTTTTGAACAGCCAACAATAAAAAATTAAAAAAAAAAAGTTATCTTACATATCTTTCATTTAACCCTTATGATCATCCTATGTGATATGAATCACCCCACTTTAAATTAAGCTCTGGTGATCAAAACATACCACTATAATACCCCAGGAAAAAAGTCAAAGTCTAGCAGTTATTTCCAATACCAGATTTTATTTTTCAAGGAAGTACTTTGAACAGTGCTTAGCTCATACTGTCCAAGGGTTAACTTGTATCTTTATATTTTGAGAAATAAATTGGGCCTAGGTTAATCTTTTTGTTTAGAAAGCTTAATCTTTAATTAACAACCTTTTTCACTGAATTATTTATCTTCACCTCCTCTGGCTGTAAACACAGGGTAAAGTAGCTAAATTACAAGTGGCCTTTGTTTTTTTTTTTTTTTTTTTTGGTACCAGGTATTGAACTCAGGGGAACTCGACCACTGAGCCACATCCCCAGCCCTATTTTATATATTTTGTATTTTATTTAGAGTCAGGGTCTCACTGAGTTGCTTGGCGCCTCGATATTGCTGAGGCTGGTTTTGACCTTTCAATCCTCCTGACTCAGCCTCTCGAGTTGCTGGGACTATCTGAGAGCCTTCTGTGACTTCCCCCATCTCCATTCACAGCCATGAAACGGGAGTAAGCTTATGTTACTACTAAAGGCCTTTTAATAATTATATGAAAAACAAAACATGTAAGTATACAGTCACTCCATTCACATGACACACTGGCCCTCACACTACTGTCACTCTTGAAGGGTTGAGAAATTAAAGTTCCTAAAAATCAAAATCACATTGTAGTTTCAAGTTATACATGATGTTGTAAGATATTTTATCAGGCAGCTCTGCAAATTGGCCTTTATTTCTAAATGTTTGTACTTCCCAATTGTCTTTGCCAAGTCAGTTAAAATGAAAAAACCCTTAGCAGGGGACTCTAATTTATATTTTAACTGAGGTTGAATTTTGGCCAAAAAAAAAGCCATTAGGAGTTGAAGACCTACACCTCATTTCCACCAGGTGATTTGAGGCAGGTTAGTCTCTGTGAGGCCCAGCCCCCTTAAAATAAAAATGAAAATGTTGACTTGGGCCAGCTTCACAAGGCTGCTCAGAGGTTCAAATGAGGTCCGATATAGAAAACTATTTTTAAAATCATTAACACTAAACACAAATGAGAAATGAATTGTTGTGTGGATTACCTGTTCTTAATTTGGCAAAATAATTTATTGGCCACAAATTCTCTGCTAAAAATTAATACCCACGTGTACACTGACTAGATTCAGTAAGAATCTGAGAGTGAAGCCACCTCAGGGGACTGCTTCTCATGGGAGATCCAGGGCAAACAGAAACAAATGAAGTGACAATTGTTAGGGTAAGTTTTAGAGGAACAGTTGAAATAGTTTATTTTTATTGCATTTATTATTTTCTCTATTTATAAGAATATTTCTAGTCAGGCATGGTGGCACAGGCCTGTACCCCAGTGACTTGGGAGGCTGAGGCAGGAGGATAACAAGTTCATGGCTAGTCTGGGGCAACTTAGCAAGACCCTGTTTCAAAATGAAATAAAAATGGGGAGTGATATAGGTCAAATTATATTGTTATATTGTACATTGTATGCATGTGTGATGATGTACCAACAAATCCCATCAGTATGTTAACTATAATGTATCAATAAAAAATGTGGGGGAAAAATAAAGAAAGATCTGGGAAGCTCATGGTAAAGTGCTCGCCTCACATGCATGAGGCCATGGGCTCCATCCCCATGCAAAACACGCACACAAATGTTTGCTCATTGTAGAATAATGGAGAAAACATAAAGTTGTCAATTACAGTTATCCCTTCATTTAATGATAAATTAATATTTTTAATTTCCTGCATTTATGTTAGAACTTGCTCCTGTGCAAAATTGTTTTTGAAGTATATCTTCAGCTAGACTTGAAATTGTTAATTGTAGCAAAGTGAAGGAATAAAATTGGGAAAGGAGAAAATTTCATCTTTAAATTTTTCTGAGAAAAAGTTTACCTTTGTAAAAGCAGATGACTAAATGAGTTTTTAGTAAACAAGCTTTTAGTATTTCTGAATCCATCCCTAAGCACAAAGAGAACGCAGTCCTTGTCCCAAAAGACAAAAATCTGTCTTTTGTATGTTGTATTATTTCATAGGAATGATATCCTTTGTATATTCAATTAACATTGATAAATGCTAAATTTTTACAGTCATGTGACAATAGTATCTATTAGATTATGTTTTTAAAGAAACCATGCTGAAAATAAAATAAGTATAATTTTTTTAATGATTATATACAAGAGTGATGTGGGCAAATTATACTTGAAAGGTGAAAGTCCATTCATTATTTGGCCACTATTTATCAAGCACCTTCCACATGATTTAATCTTAAGAACTATTTCAATAAAGCAGTTATTAACCTCTCTGGGTCTCTGAGTCTGCAAAACAGGTATGAGTAAATCATAGAGGAAATGACCCAAGCAGGATTCAAACCCAGGATTATCAGACCCCAAGCTGGGTGTTCCTAGCCATTACAATACTCGGCCCCTTACCTATTCCAGAAGCAGCCTGAGAAAGCAGAGGAAAGAGCTGATTTAGCCTAATAGATGGACAACTTATCATACCCCAAAAGAGACTTCCCTAAGGGAAAATGATTGACCTCCTCAAATCCAAGCTCAATAACAATAAATGACTCTTGTTCCTATATGCACAATTAATGTACATCTTTCTCCTGGTTTTGCTTCTCCAAAGGGTTTGATTTGTTTCTTATAGTGAGAATACACTTAGTATACCAGGCTCTCCAAATGACTGTTAACATGAGTTAGAAAGTGTTTTGGAATTCTATATCATACGGTATGGACCATACCTGCCCATTCTTTAAGAATTGCACATTCACCGTCAACTTGCGTAAGATATTTCCAAAAGCATAGTCCAGATTCCGACCGTGGTAAATGTGCCCCCTGGAGTCTTGAGCCACAATGCTGGTGCAGAATCTGAGAAAAGGGAAAAGTCCAACATGAATAAGTGAGACAAATAAGAACAAGGAAAAGGAGTTGCTTTTTTTTTAAACAAATCCTTGGGGCTGGGGTTGTAGCTCAGTGGTAAAGCGCTTGCCTAGTGTGTGTGAGGCAGTGGGTTGGATCCCCAGCATCACATAAAAATAAATGAATAAAATCAAGATATTGTGTCCATCTACAACTAAAAAATCCTCAAAGTAAGAGTTTTTCTTCCTTATAGCTAACATACATGCCATAATCCTTGTATAAGAATATGGATTCACAATTCAAGCTGAAGAACACAACCAGACATAAGTCATCTGTGTTCATTCAGTGTTACTAGACCTGTGCTATTGGTACACAAGGATGGTGTTGCAAACATGCAGAAACGAACCATCTTGGGCTCATCTAGCCCTCTGAATTCTGACTCTTCCTCTGCTTGGCAGTATATATTCTATTTAACACTTTTTAAAAAATATTTATTTTTTAGTTATAGTTGGACACAATACCTTGATTTCATTTATTTATTTTTATGTGGTGCTGAGGATCGAACCCAGGGCCTCACACGTGCTAGGTGAGCACTCTACTGCTAAGCCCCAGCCCCAGCCCCTATTGAACCCTTTATTGCAAGCTAATCCAAGCTCACATCTCCTTTCCATGAATTCCTCAGAGCAAGTACAATGGCACTAAACCATTTGGTTCTATGAATGTTTTATTTTGTCCCCTTGGGAAAATGGTCAGCTTTTTAGGGGCTTGGTACTGTTCCTGTTCCACTCAGAGCTTGTTGCACAGAGCTACCAAGAGAAAAAGATCCTAAAAAACTCTTGGTTGGAGAGAATTATTTTGAGTAAAAGAGAAGGAGATTTGTTAAAACATCTCACTATCCATATTCTCTGATAATAGCTAGTACTTTTCTGTATTGCTGATTTCCTATAATGATTATACATTACTCTTATAAGTAGGAAAAAAACAAATGTTACTAAATTTTTTTTCTTTTCTTCTTCTTCTTTTTTTTTTTTTTTTGGTGTATTTAGAAAGGAAACTTGGTGATGTTTTAATTCCTTCCAGGGCTTCCAATCTTACCTGCAAAGGGTTTATAAGAGGAACGGGACTGATAAAATAGGGAAGTAACTAAAATAAAGGTTTCAGAATCTTTTCAAAAGTGATCTTTCAAAATTGTCAAACTAACCATTATTCCATCTCATTCCAAATACTCTACATGATGCACTACACGAGCACACGGGACAAGCGAGGAGATAGTTCTGCTTTGGAAGAGGCACTGCAGGGCCCTGGAGACTGGTGTGCTTTTTAGCAGCATCTTTGGAACATACCAGCCACCAGACTTCCAGCAAATTGTCCCCTCTGAGACTTGGTTTCTACATCACAAAACAGAAAATACCATCTTCCCAGTGGAGCTGTATTCATGAAGTGTCTGGAACCCAGTAGACTCCATAAGATGCAGCTAATATTTTGATACAAACAGCCTGACTTCGGAAATGAGAACAAAACATTTCCTTTTTTTAATGCTAGTGGAATATAGCATAATAGTGTCTTTTTTTGTAGATAATTTAATAAATACTTTAATCTGAGAACCAAAAGTTAGAAAGTTTTTACTAGAACTTTTGGCTTAATCTGCCTACAATAACTCCAAAAGAGGGTGGAAATTGTCAGTGATTTTTCATTGAGAATGCCATATGCCAGAAGAGAACAAAGTTGGAGGTAGGAGAGGGAGATGGTAAGATTAACTTAGTTTAACTTAAAAGCACTTTAATTTAGCAGACCTGTCTTATGTGTGTCTGAAAGCACTTTCCAGAAGAGGAAGGAAGGTAGTCCCCCTACTTCTTAACTTACCCTTTCTACTTGCTCTGGGAAGATACCAAGTGCAGTAAAGTTGTATTATCCCAAGAACTTTTTTTCCCTTTCATCTTAGGCAGCCAGAAGCTGTAAGGAGCTACCAAATGTTACTACATGAGGTGACAAAACAATGTCTTAAAGGCAGAACCCAAGCCAAACCTCTCAGTTTCAGGACCTGTTACTGAGTCCACTAACAGGAGTCCCTCTGCACTTTGCCTGGAATCAAGCACACACTCCATATTGCTTTCAGTGTTGATTCCACACTTTATTATGTCCAGTGCTCAGATCAAAGTTTGGCCTTATTAGATAGAGTAAAGTTCCTTGAGACCCCAGCGTTGGAGGAAACAGACTCTGAAACAGTACTCTGGATCACCGGCCATGAAAAGAATAAATGCAGCCGGACAAGTGAGTGCAGGATGACCCACTACCTGGGTACAGCTGGACAGTTACAGAGGCATCTAGAGGTTCCAGAGGAGAATGGGATGTGTTTCAAAAACTTTCTGGAAAAGTATATTTTGAACAAAGTTTTGAAAATGGGGAGAAAAAAAGGGGATTCGGGGACAGGGAAAGTTGAGTCAGAAAAGTTGCTTTCATTCTAGAAGCTCATAATCTGCTGCTCAGATATCCCCAGAGGCAAAGAGGAAATGCGGCAGGTTTTGGGTAGTCGGTCACCATTCCCTTTTTATCTCACTGACACCACACCTCTCTGTGGCAGGAGTCTCTGGCAAACTCAAGTTAATCCGCCCAAGAATTGGACACTCACGCGGAGTACTCGTAGGCCAGGTTGACCAGGAGACCGTCCGCCAGGCTGAGGTTCAGGAAGTCGCTGATGCCACGGATCTCGTCGGTGAAGGGTTGGGGAAGGAAGCTCTCCAGCTCCGTGATCACCTTTCCAATCAACGTGAGGGCCCACTTGGGGACTCTGTCTCTAGAAACGAAAAACCAGCGTCTGACCTGCTTAGAAGACAGATGGGTGCGGGGAGGCGGGTGTTAAGTGCCTCTGTTTCCCCACAGAGCTGACAGCTCTAGAGCCACAGAGCTCTATCAGCAGCGCCCTAGAGGGAAAAAGATCCCCGATGGGGCAGGCGTGGGGAGCCCCAAGGCCTGAAAAGAAGGCGGGATTGCGTCCCCTACTCAGTAACCGAGTGACAGCGCGCCACCCTGACCCGGAATGGGGTGCCACTGGTAACTTCAAAGTCAAACCAGCCGCGCCGGATAGTCCCGCCCGCCCCATGCTGCTCAGCGCCAGAGCAAAGCCTAGTCCTAGAGGAGGAGGAGAGGAAGACGTTGGAGACGGAGGGGAGGAGTATAATCTGGGTTGAAAGCTCAAAGGCAGCGAGCCTCTGGGCTTTTCCGCACTCGGACCCCAGCCGCCCGTGTTCCCGAAGACAAGGTCTTGAGCCCGCGGCTCACCCGATGATTTGCACCACCGCCGCGCGCACCAAGTCCGCGTCATAGCGCCGCAGCACCGGCAGCCAGCGCAGCTCTGGGGCGGCGTCCAGGCTCACGTTGAAGAGCGGCGGCGCTGGGCACGAGGCGGAGGCCCATGACCAGACCCCGGCTAGTGGCACCAGCAGCAGCAGCAGCAATGCCTGCGC
>NW_026000119.1:9204278-9234759 GCF_001458135.2 Marmota marmota marmota | reverse complement strand
AGCAGCAATGCCTGCGCGGGTTGCGCCCCACGGCCCGCCGCTGTCATGGTTCAGGATCTGCCTGCAGTAACTCGTCCCGCTGCAGTGGCTACTGGCGTCTGGGGAAGCTAAGGAGTAGCTGGCGAAGGAGGAGGAGCTGGGGCGGTGCCCAACGCCAGAGGCGGGTACTGCAAGCTGCCCGCCTGCTGGGGACAGGCCCAGACACCCAGCTGTGACACCCGCCGCCATCCCTGCTACTCATCTCCACCACCACCCGCCCTGGCTGTCAGTCCAGTCCTGACTCCCTCTTCAACGGGACGCTGAATGCAGCAGGCTACAGGCTTCTTATCGCTGCAGCCCGCCCCATCCCAACTACGTGGACTGAGGGAGTGTAAGCTGCAGCCTGCTAGGGAGGTTAAGATTTTCAGTAGCGAATGTGTATAGGGAAAGTCCTACTATGGTAGAAAAGAATCTGTTCTCCCCGCCTCATTTGCTTATTATTATTTTTTATTTTTTTGGTACTGGGGATTGAACTCAGGGGCACTCGACCACTGATCCACACCTCCAGCCCTATTTTGTATTTTATTTAGAGACCGAGTCTCACTGAGTTACTTAGCACCTTGCTTTTGCTGAAGCTGCCTTTGAACTCGCCATCCTGCTGCCTCAGTCTCCTGAACCCTGGGATTCCAGACGTGCGCCACTGCAACAGGCTTCACAGCATTTTAAATTTTAAATTGTTTGAATTGCTTGAATTAAAAAAAAATTTTAAATATACCTTTAAGTTGTAGATGGGCACTATACTTTTATTTTATTTATTTATTTTTATGTGGTGCTGAGGATCAACCCAAGGCCTCACTCATGCTAGGCAAGCGCTCAACCACTGAGCTACAACCAGCCCCTTGCTTGGGTTTTGTAAAGGGCAAAGGAATTTTTCTTTTCAACACTCCTACTTCTCAGGTTAAAAAAAAAAAAATGGTTAACATTCATGTGTCCAGTATTTTTGCTAAAAAAAAACAAGTCAAAATATAGGTTCTGCTAAATCATCCTGGTTTTACAGATGAGGAATGAGGCTCTTAGAGGGAAGTCTTTGCCCCAGGTCACACCACTGGTGAGCTCTGTCTTGCTTCAAGCTAGGCTGTCTGCATTCAAAACCCACCTCTCCAATGCCTAACCTGAAGCTTCCTCACCAACTTGCATTCTCAATATTTGGGAAATGGGAAACTTTAAGGTCAGGAAAATCGTCTAAGACTGGTACATTCTTAATGGTTAGCACAATCATCTATGGGTAAAATAGAGTAAATGTATACTAGAAACTTGGAAAAAATATTTTCAGGGATCCCCAAATCCCCTATCCTCCTGTCTACCACAACCCCCATTATAACCTCTACTTTTTCCTTTTTTATGGCCTTTATTTCACTGGGTTGAAGTTTCTTTTGAGTCCTGTTTTGCAACACAATGCCCAACATAGAACATAATCGCAAATATTCCACTGTGCAAAAGAGGAGATGGTGCTTAAGTGCAAACAGGAGACATTTTATTATTATTATTATATAAATAATAATAATTAAATACTTAAAACAAAATACAGGTTCTTGTCCTCTGAAACCCAGATGAATGGAGCTGCCTGGACTGTAGATTCACAGTGATGTAATGATTCTCCCTCAGTAATCAATATAGCCAACTGAGATAAGAACGGTTGAACATGATCACCAAGCAATCTCCTTTCTACAGTCTTTCTGAATTGTCTACAGACAATTGGCCAGGATAAAGACCACTGGAAAATTTTGAAGATCAGTGGTCACTAACAGTTAAGTATTCTACAAAATTCTCTTGGTTTCCATAGGCTAAAGTTTCAACCCTCAGTTCCAGCTTCTTCCTTTTTTTTTCCCAGTCTTTTTTATCAACCCTAGTGTTGGGGATTAGACACAGGGCCTTATGCTTGCTAGCTAGGTAAGTGCTCTACCACTGAACATCATCCCCAGCCCTGTCTCTGGTCTTAATTTGCTCTTTTGTAAAGCTTTAGTAACAGCAGTTGTCTGCTTAATCAAAGTGCATTAAAAGATTCACCAATAAAGTGAACAAATTATGAGTTCATAGAGGTAGGCTTGCATTTAAAAAAAAAAGTGATTTCCAGTCACTCCAAGACTGATATTAAAAAGATAAAAATCAGGGACTGGGGATGCAGCTCAGTGGTACAGCACTTGTCTATCGTGTGAGGCACTGGGTTTGATTCTCAGCACTGCATATAAATAAATAAAAAGATAAAAATTAGGGATTGGGGATGCAGCTCAGTGGGAGAGTGCTTGTCTAGCACACAAAAAGCCCAGGGTTCAATCTCCAGCACTGCAAAAGGAAAAAAAAAAAAAAAAAAAAAAGATAAATTTTTTTTTAAATACAGAATTATGCCCAGCTTCTGTATTTTTTAAAAATTTTATCTTTATTTTGATGCGCACTTGTATTCCCATCTACTTGGGAAACTAAGGCAGAAGATTCACTTGAGCCCAGGAGATCCAGACCAGCCTAACCAACACAGTAAGTTGTTGTCTCAAAGATAAAAAAAAACGGGATTTATGAAGGGTTTCAAGATGGTGGTATAGAGAAGGTTGCTTTCCTGCCTGACACATGGAATGAAACCAAGAAAGCAATTAGGCAGCTTTTTAGCAAGGTGACAAAGTGGACTAAAAATTGGCTTCTCTACCATAAGAGTGGAACTGGGGAGATCCCTGGTTACAATCTTCCAGTGTGAACTGTCAAATGCTGGGCCCTGGAGGTGTGTCAGACCAACTGGCATTCAGTGAAGAGGCTGGAGTCTACCTAAGCCTAAACTCCACCTACAAAAGTTCCACCTACAGGATTACCTCATTCACTCTAGCAATCCACCCACAAGGTGAGGTATCACATTGGTCCAGATGATCGCACCTAACACTGCTGAGAAGAGAAACTGAGAATCTTTTGAATTCCAATGGAAACAATTCTTTAACTTTTCATCAAAAAAAATTTTTTTTCTTTTCTGTTTAATTGTGACCTTAATGGTTCATGGACATTTGTACATATTCATATTAGTATTTTTTTCACTTCTATCATTTTTGAAGCCAGTTATTTTTCATGGATCAATTTTTTGAGGTCTATTACAATTTAGTTTTGTGTTCTTTTAATTTTTAAATTTTTACTTTATATATATTTTTTGTCTCAGCTGTTTCCCTTGATTCTTTTTTCTTTCACTGACAGTCAATCTCTATTTTTTACCCTTCCTTTATTTTTTTACTTCTATCTTCTCCTCTCTCATAATCATCATATCCTATATAACTTTGTTCTCTTCCTGTCCACCATTTGAAATTGTAAACCCTTTTGTAAACTTACTGTTTTTATTGTAGACAATAACTGGTCATATCATTTCTGTTTACTGTGTCAATTAATATTGTAGACATCATAGCTGGAACTATTTGGTTTAACGTTGTATGTTGTTTGCATTGACTGTTGTTAAAAATTGTGCCAAATAAACTAAGGTACTCCAATAACAGAATCCAAGACACCACAGTGGAAGAAATGTCAGAGAATGATTTAGAATATACATAGTTAAACTCATATGTGAGGTAAAGGACAATGTAACGAGTGAAATCAGACAGAAAATACAGGAAAAGAAAGATCACTTTAATAAAGAGAGATTCTGAAAAAAGATCAAGAGAAATCCTCAAAATAAAGGAATCAATAAACAAAATTAAAAATTCAATGGAAGACATCACCAGCAGACTAGATCACTTGGAAAACAGTTTCAGGCAATGAAAACAAAAATATATAATCTTGAAAATAACGTTGACCATGGAAACAAGTTGTTAAGAGACCGTGAACAGAACTTCCAAGATATATGGGATAACATGAAAAGACAAAATTTAAGATCTATCAGGAGAGATGAAGCCTTAAAGATACAAACCAATATCAGAAAATTTCCCAAACCTAAAGAATGAAATGGAAAATCAAGCACAGGAGGCTCATAGGACCCTAAATAAATAAAATTGCAACAGACCCACACCAAGTCATATCACTATGAAAATACCTAACACAGAGAATGAGGATAGAATTTTAAAGGTTCTGAGAGAAAAACGACAAGTCATATTTAGAGGAAAACCAATCTGGATCTCAGCTGATTTCTCAACCCAGACCCTCAAAGGAGGTCTCGGAATAATATATACCCAAATCTGAAAGAAAGTGGAAGCCAGCCAAGAATACTATACCCAGCAAAATTAAGCTTCAGAATTGATGATGAAATAAAAACCTTCCACGATAAACAAAAGTTGAAAGAATTTACACCTAGAAAGCCTGCACTACAAAACATACTCAATGAATTATTACATGAAGAAGAAAAGTGAAAACCAGCAAAGGGAGGAACTACACTACAAGAATAGTCAATCAAAGGAGAAACTAATTCAAATTAAAAACCAGAAAATAAATCAAAATGACAGGGAATAAAAACCATTTCTCAATAATAACATTGAATGAAAATGGCCTCAACTCAATCAAAAGACACCAACTAGCAGATTGGATTGAAAAACAAGACTCAACAATATGCTGTCTCCAACAGGCTCGCCTCATAGGCAAAGACATTCACAGACTGAATGTAAAAGGATGGGAAAAAATATATTATTCACATAGATCTCATAAACAAGCAGGGTTTCTATCCTCATATCAGATAAAGTGAACTTCAAGCCAAAGTTAATCAGAAAGGACAAAAAAGGACATTTCATACTGCTTAAGAGAATTATACATCAACAAGACCTAACAATCACAAATATTTATCCCCCAAACAATGAAGTATCTATGTACATCAAACAAACTCTTCTCAATTTCAACAATCAGACCACAACACATTAATACTGGGTGACTTTAACACACCTCTCTCACAACTTGGATAGATCCTCCAAACAAAAACTAAATAAAGAAGCTGTAGAACTAAAAAATACAATTAATAATTTAGGCTTAACTGACATTTATAGAATATTTCAACTTCAACAAGAGAATACACTTTTTACACAAATATAAAAAA
Source organism: Marmota marmota marmota (assembly GCF_001458135.2). Lineage (NCBI taxonomy): Eukaryota > Metazoa > Chordata > Mammalia > Rodentia > Sciuridae > Marmota > Marmota marmota. Next base: position 9,229,739 of record NW_026000119.1, on the reverse strand, counting down.
AATGGATATAATACCTTGCAGTCTATAATAATTCAGATAATAATTGCCTGAAATTAGAAATCAGCAATAAAATACAAAATGAAAGCTACCCTAACACCTGGAGATTAAATAATACACTACTGAATGGCCAATGGATAGCAGAAGAAATCAGGGATAAAATAAAAAATTACTTAGAGGCAAATGAGAATAGTGACACAACATATCAAAATCTCTGGACAATTATGAAGGCAAAAAAAAGAGGAAAGTTCATTGCATTGAGCACATGCATTAAAAGAATAGAAAGTCAACAAATAAATAACATAACATTACATCTCAAAGCCCTAGAAGAGAAGAACTAATCAATGCCCAAAGCAGAAGACAGGAAATATTAAAATCAGAGCTGAAATCAATGAAATTGAAACAAACAAACAAAAACTATTTTAAAAAAATGGGCAAGACAAAAAGTTGGTTCTTTGAAAAAATGAAAAAAATGATAAACCCTCAGCCAGCTAATGAAGAGAGAAAAAAACTCAAATTACTAAAATCTGTGCTGAAATAAGAAATATCATGACAGACACTACTGAAATATAGACAATAATCAACAACAATTTTGAAAATTTATACTCTAATAAAATATAAAATGTTGAAGATATTGACAAATTTCTAGAGACATATGACCTACCCAAATTAAACGGGAGGATATAGAAAATTTAAACAGATCAATTTCATTGCATGCCAACAAAAAAAAGGCCCAGGACCAGATGAACTTTCAGCCAAATTCTACTGACCTTCAAAAAAGAACTAACACCAATCTCCTTACATGAAATACAAAAGGAAGGAATGCTTACAAAATCATTCTATGAGATCAGTATCACCCTAATACCAAAACCAGACAAAAGACATATCAAGGAAAGAAAACACTTCAGACCAATATCCCTGATAAATATAGATGTAAAAATTCTTAATAAAATTCTGACAAATCACATCCAAAAACATATTAAAAAGATAGTGCATCATGATCAAGTGGGTTTATCCCAGGGATGCAAGGTTGGCTCAACATATGGAAATCAATAAGTGTAACCCATCACATTAATAGACTTGAAGACAAGAATCACAGGATTATCTCAATAAGATGCAGAAAAAGCATGTGATGAAATACAACATCCATGCATGTTTAAAACGCTAGAAAAACTGGAATAGTAGGAACATATCTCAATATTGTAAAAGCTATAGGTTAAAACCAAGGCCAACATCATTCTAAATGGAGAAAAATTAAAAGCATTTCCTCTAAAAGCTGGAACAAGACAAGTATCCCCAAGAATCTTTCACCATTTCTATTATACCTAGTCCTTGAAGCTCTACCCAGAGCAATCAGGCAGAAGAAAGAAATTAAAGGGATATGAATAGGAAAAGAAGAACAAAAGTATCTCTCTTTGCCAAGGACATGATTCTATATTTAGAAGATCCAAAAAATTTCACCAGAAAATTTCTAGAACTCACAAATGAATTCAGCAAAGTAGCAGGATATAAAATTAACACCCATAAATCAACTGCATTCCTAGACATCATTTATGAATCAACTGAAAGAGAAATTAGGAAAACTATCCCATTCACAATAGCTCAAAGAACAGAAAATATCTGGGAATCAATCTAACAAAAGAGGTGAAAGACCTCTACAATGAAAACTACAGAACACTAAAGAAAGAAATTGAAAAAGACCTCAGAATACGGGAAGTTCTCCCATGTTCTTGTATACACAGAATAAAGTGTCCAAATGGCCACAGTACCAAAAGCACTATATACATTTAATGCAATTCCTCTTGAAATTCCATTCTTCATAGACATAGAAAAAGCAGTCATAAAATATAACTGTGAAAATATGAGGCCCAGAATAATCAAAGCAATCCTTAGCAAGAAAAGTGAAACAGGAGGCATCAACACACCAGATCTTAAATTATACTACAGAGCTATAGTAACAAAAACAGCATGGTATTGGCACCAAAACAGATATGAAGACCAATGAACAGAATAGAAGACACAGAGAAAAGCCCACATGAATACAGTTTCTCATATTAGAGAAAGGTGCCATAAACATACATTGGAGAAAAGACAGTCTCTTCAACAAATGGTGGTGGGAAAACTGGAAATCCATATGTAGCAAAATGAAATTAAACTCCTTTCTCTCACTGTGCACAAAACTCAACTCAAAGTGGATCAAGTACCTGGAAAGTACCTATACCAGAGACCCCTGCCTACTAGGTGAAAAAATAGGACCAAATCTCTATCATGTCAACTTAGGAACCAATTTCCTCAACATGACTTCTAAAGCTCAAGAAGTAAAATCAAGAATCAATAAATGGGTTGGTTGGTATCAAAATAAAAGCCTTCTTCACAGTAAAGGAAACAATCAAGAACGTGAAGAGAGGGCCTACAGAATGGGAAAAAAATCTTGGCCACCTTCACCTTCACATTAGAGGATTAATCTCCAGGATATGTACTCAAAAAATTTATCACCAAAAACCAACCAAACAAAAAACCCAATCAACAAATGGGCAAAGGAACTGGACAGTTCACAGAAGAAGAAATACTATCAGTCAATAAATATATAAAAAATGTTCAATATCACTAGCAATTAGATAAATGCAAATTAAAACTATATTGAAGATCTCTCTCACTCTAGTCAGAATGCCAATTATGAAGAATACAAAGAACAATAAATGTTGGCAAGGGTGTGGGGAAAGAGGCACACTCATACCTTGCTGGTGGGACTGCAAATTGATGCAACCACTCTGGAAAGCAGTATGGAGATTCTTCAGAAAACTTGGAATGGAACCACCATTTGACCCAATTATCCCACTCCTCAGCATATTCCCAAAGGACTTACTGTCAGCATACTGTAGTGACATGGTCACATCAACGTTTATAGCAGTGCAATTCACAATAGCTAAGCTATGGAACCAACCTAGGTGCCTTTAACAGATGAATGGATAAAGAAAATGTGGTACATATACACGATAGAATAATACTCAGCATAAAGAAGAATAAAATAATGGCATTTTCCAGTTGGAAACTGGAGACTATCATACTAAATGAAATAAATCAATCTCAAAAAACCAAAGGCTAAATATTTTTTCTGATATGTGGATGCTACCTCACAATAAGCAGTGGGGAGGGAAGAACAGAAGTTCACTGGATTAGACAAAGGAGAATAAAGTGAAGGGTGGGGGGATGGAAATAAGAAAGACAATAGGATCAATCAAACAAAACTTTCCTATGTTCCTATATGCATACGTTATCGTTTAACTCTACATCATATACAACCACAAGAATGGGAAGCTATATTCTATGTGTGATATGTCAAGATACATTCTACTGTCATGTGTGACTAAAAAGAACAAGTAAAAAATTAAAATAAATGCAGGATATTCTAAACACCAATGAAAAAATATGAATAAATCTACAGCATGGCAAAGTACATTTCTTTGTTTCTATCTCATTTTTGGTTAAAAAAGAGAAAACAAAAACCCTCTAAAACTATGAACCCTGGAGAACATGTTCAAAGATGTTTATTGCAGCAAGGTTTTTAAAGAGCAGGAAAAATAGAAACAATCTTAATGCGTTGGGTTAGGAAAAGATAAATTGTGGATTTATGAATAAGCAATGGAAACTGACATAATTAAAATGAAAAGTATCTTTATTCATCAACAATCTGTTACATGGTCAGCAAAATAATATATCCAATGATATTGTTTATATAAAATTTTAAGATACTAAATAATACTGTATACTATATGCATGCAGTAAAAGAAAAAAAAAGCTACTGGAATGATAGCATCAACTTCAAGATAATCATGGTCCTGAAAAAGGAGAAGATATGGCTGAGTGAAGCTATAGTTTTTATGCTTAAATATTTCCATTCTGAATATATATACATTCATATACATACATATGTTCTTTATACTAAGGTATATATTAATAGATTAATATATATGTATGTATGTGTATATGTGTGATATATACATAAAACATTGAATAAAATTCAGGGATGGTTTTCATTATTTTCTATTCTGTGTATTTAAAAAAAATTACAGCTCAAATTATAGTTAAAAATTTTTAACAAGAGGAAGATTCACATATCCTTAAAATAAGAAGTTGCATCAAATATCATCAGTTACCTCTACGTAATTATTTTAAAATTCCCTTTTTATATTTCCCAGATACAAATCATGGTTTCCATTTTGTCCTTAATTTTCTTTGCCTCCTTGACCTAATTTCCTTTTAAAAAACCTCTGAGGTTAACTTAGATACTAGTAACAGCAGGTATAGCCAAACTGCATGTTATTAAGATAGAACTAGAAGCTTTTTAGATTTTTCTAAATGCTTAGTACAAATATTTTATAAATATTATGAAATGTGTAAAATGTAGGTAAAAAAAGAAAATCTAATCAGTTATATTCCACCATTCAAACCTAGCAACTATTTTCATAGGCATATTTTAAACTTGTAAGAAGCACCATTATTTTATATACCTCAAAGAAAAACTCCATTTAAACTATGACAAATGCTCTTACCAGAATTTTAAAACGTGTATGCATTCAATAAGTCTTGTCACAGATACAAATATCATACATTTATTCTTGCATGTTTTTTAAGAAATGAAATCAACTAAGGCATTGCTTAAGTGTCTTTAGATTCAGAGTTAGACTTGAGTTGCCATTTGATTTGGCATCATAGATGCCCATTTTCCACAACACACCACTCCTCTGTATCATTATGAATCTTGGTGATCTACAGTATTTCTGAGTTCTCCACTCAAAAAGGGTCTTGTAAGGTGTTGGTCATGTTATGTTTCTTGATCAGGTGCTGAATACTGGGATGTATTCAGCTTATGAAAATCCACTGAGCTTGTGTGCTTAATAATACTTGTATATTTCTGATGTAGGTTTTTGATTTTAACTGATGTCAACTGAAGATTTTAGACCAAGTTTGTGAGAGTGAAGGCAATGACAACTGTTAAGACTATCATCTGGCTGCAAAAATTTTTTAAAAATCCTAATTTCAAAGATTTTTTTAAAAAGGGTTGGGGCTGTAGCTCAGTGGCAGAGTGCTTGCCTAGCATGTGTGAGGCACTGAGTTTGATCCTTAGCACCACATAAAAAGAAACAAATAAAAAAAAGTCTTAAAATCACGTTATATCAGCTTACAGTTTTAAAAAAATAGGGTACATATTTTATATTACTACATTGTTATATCTTTAACTTATCAAAGTGGTATTGTTTAACAGTTGACTATTCCACCAACTAACTATATCCCATATTTTAGACCTTTTTTCTGTACTTATTCTTGCCATTGAAAATTATAGTGAATATTTACCTACAGATAGTTTACAGATTGCAAATAGTCTATCCAAATTCCTTCTCACTTCCTTTTTTTGCTAACATAAGTTCAGTTCTGTTGAGATGATTATGGTCCACCTGAGGGGTCAACAATCCCATTTCCTGCTTTCTTGGTTTCTCTTAATAGTAGGGTGGCTAGTTAATCCATTTCTGGCTAATGAAATATAAAGGAAGGCTGTTGAAGGAATTCTATGAAACCTTTTGTTTTCTTAGAAAAGGGATAGATACGGCAAGGTCACTCCGGGCCCTTCTTGCTGCCTTAAACACAGAAGGCAAGGTGTCAGCATTATCTCCATTTTACAGACCAAACTGAGATGCAGAAATGAGTGAGTTCCACATGGTCATACAGCTGTCAGAGCCAGCATTCAACATGGTCCTACTTCAACACACTAAGAATGACAAAGCCAAAGAGGAGCCCAAGGTCCTGGTGTCATTATAGAGAAGCTGAACCCAGAGAATCAACAGTTCATCTCTACACTCGGTGAGACAAACTCCACTTTGGTTAGGATATTTTAAAACCCATACTGTTTTTTGCAGCAAAACAGTCACAGACACAGCTATATTTTGGATCATTTTCTCAGATTAGACTTTCCGAAGTGGATTTCAGCCAAAGGTTATGACTATTTTTAAGTTCTTGGTGCATAGTTTCCCCAAAGAATTGTACTAATAGTACTTTTGCTAATATCAGGCATCGTTGGCTAGAACCAGAGGGTCCCAAAAAAAGATGACTCTAGCCCCAATGACTAAATGAGGGAAGAGAGTAATTAAGAAGACAAAGTTTATTTAGTTTATTTTGCCTCTTACATAATAACAAAAATGCTCCAAACACTAAAGAAAACTATATTTAATATTTGGTATATTTTCTCTAGGGCTTTTATTATTTTCCATTTTCTTACATGTAAAAAGCTTTGTTTTTTGTTAAGTTATAATATGTATTTCCTATTAAAAACATTTTAATGACTATATAATTATATATCCCATCATTTAGATAAATTATAGTTTACTTAAACATTTCTGTATTGAGATCAGACTGACAAAACACGAAAGTAGAATCAGCAAAAGGAAATAAGACTACCACACAAAAAGTGTCCTATACGAGTTTATTCTTTTTCAATAATATAGCATTAGCTGTGCTACTTTTGCTTGCATTTTAATTCGAGTGCAGACCAAATACTACACTTGTGAAAGTTGTTTCCAATTTTGATCTTGTAAAAGAAAAAGCTCTAGGTCATTGCCCTATCTTCTTTTTTCAGTTGTAGATGGACACAATACCTTTCTTTATTTTTTTTATGTGGTGTTAAGGATCAAACCCAGTGTCTCACAAGTGCTAAGCAAGCATTCTACCTCTGAGCTATAACCCTATCCCTCTTCTTAATCATATTCAAGATATTTCTTAAATTTCTGGAAGTACAGAACTATGTTATCTACATATATTTTAAACATCTTATTTAAAATAGTATTAATACTCAAAATGACTGAACATTTTAGTTAAAACAATTGCAATGTAATACCCTATATAAAAATTTTCAAGGAATTAGAATATAAAAAATTAAAATTTATATAACAATAACCTTTTAAAAATCATACTAAAATTATTTCAACTTTTAAACCACACTTTTCTTGTACAGTTTGGGAATGTCTTCCTACTGGTTACCTTGACCATTATAAGCATCAGTTTGTTAGCAAACCAGCATTTGACCTTCCTGCCAGCTGATCTGTCCCTTCCTTATGATCCCCTAATACTGTACTTTTTTTTTTTTTTTAAATACTTTTAATTGTAGATGGACACAATACCTTATTTTATTTGGTGCTGAGGACAAAACCCAGTGCCTCACAAGTGCTATGCAAACACTCTACCACTGAGCTACAACCACACCCTGCGCTGCGCTTTTTAATTGACAAAATTAGATCTATTTATGATAGACCATGTGATGTTTTAACATTGACATGTATTAAGAAATGACTGAACTAAGATACCTTTATATCACCTCCATACTTTTTTGTATAACTGTACCTTTCTGACAACTTTTTGTAAGCTGCTTTGTATTATGAAGTCATTTTGTGAATCTATTGCCTTCAATGCACTGAAAGTTTGAATAAGGGACAAATGCTGTCTACAAACCACACAGCACCTAGCAGAGTACTTTGTATACAGTGGGTATTCAACATACATTTTTATACTTCAAACTAGTAATCCAAAAAATTGGATTTGAGGGATAAAATATTTGTAGCAAATGTAATTGCTGTTTTATTTTAAATAAATTAAGCAAAAACCAATGTAACAGGTAGCTAATTTTTGATGAGAAATTTGCTGAAACTTTTCTTTGTGTCAGATAACATGGTAAATGCCTATAAACATTAGTTTTCAAAATTCTCAAAATAGTCAGTGAGGGAGCTGGTATATTTACAGACAGAAAACTGACAGAGATTAAATCATATGTTCAAACATTTTCCTAGTCCCTCTATACCATATTAGACACTGAACTACCACAGGGAATATAGCAGAGAACAGACCAAAATCTCTGCCTCACGTGGAGCTAATTTACTAGTGGAACTTAGTAAGATCACAGAGATGACAGGTCAGCATTCCAGATTTACATACCGCTTTTATATATTATGAGCTTGGACAATGCGAGTGCATCATGACATGGACACATTCTCAGTGCCGAGGAAAGTTCGAGACTAAAAAGTTTTAAACATTGATGACTTCTTCAAGATTAAAGTCACCCCGCAAAGTTACTTGACCTTTGCTGGCTGCATCCAATTTGTGAGAATTTGATCTTCAAATTAGCAGTAAAAAGAAAAATTCTCAAGAGAAAACTGATACATTATTAAAAGTAACCAGAAATAAGAGACTGTGGGATTAAAGCAAACAGTTAAGAAGAATTTATCTTTTAAAGCCAGGTACCTTTATCTTGCATATAAGCCTCAGGCTAGTTAAGAGCAGGGTGAGGCCACAGCAGAATTGGAGTTAGAGCACAGAAAAAACTTTGGCATCTTGGTATCTAAGTAGGGTGGGGAAATACAAGGGAAAGATGAAACTTCCAGGCACCATCAGAAAACACATAGCAAAGCTGTGGACACTATCAACTATGCTATTTTGGATTTTATTCACTTCCTGACTTCAGACACATGAGATACCCCATTTGAAAATACACAAAGAAGAGGGTCTGAAGCTGGGTATACACCTGCAATCCCAGCAACTTGGGAGGCTCAGGCACGAGGATCACAGGTTCGAGGCCAGACTGGGAAGGTGAGACCCTATCTCAAAATAAAATTTAAAAAGGGCTGAAGAAGGGCTGGGGTTGTGGCTCAGTGGTAGAGTGCTTGCCTAGCATGAATGAGGCACTGGGTTCAATTTTCAGAACCTCATATAAATAAATAAATAAAATTCCATCAACAACTAAAAAATATATGTTAAAAAGGGGGGAGGGCTGAGAATATAGCTCAGTGGTTGAGTGCCTGCCTTAGCAAGTGCTCAATTCCCATTACCACAAAGGAAAAAAAAAAGAAAAAGAAAAGGGTCTGAAATAAACACATTTGTATTGGGCAATCCCATGAAACAATCAAGTTGCTGGGAGTTGACTCTTATATTCAACTAACTGCCTAACAGTGATCTGAAACATCTTGGGCAAAAGTCACAAAGTTTCATTCAAATAAAACTGAAACTGAATTCAAAAGATGAACAAAAAAACTGCAAAGGGAACAGGGGAAGTGATTTTAGAAGTTGTTCTAACTCTGGCAGAAAATTGCCCTTTACTCAAATTTGAAGTAACATATAACAAATTTCTCATTTACCTCAAGATCAGCTAAAAGGTAGAAGGACCAAACTATTTCTAAGTGCAGTCAATTGAATGCAAACAAACTGTCTCCTGAAATTGACTTAAGTGTGACTGGTAAACAACATACACTATTGCACATACAAAAGAGTACCTATTTGATATTAGAAACCCTTTATTGAGGACAAGGCAAACAATGAGTTGAAAATATGATAAGAGTCCAAGGAAGCTGAGGAAACTAACAGGAAGAGCACAGATCAAAGGATGAAACAAAGACATTTCAAAATTATAATTTATCCTTAAGGCTATTTAAAAAAAATGAGGTCTGAAGAAAAAAATCCTTTACATAGCATTAAAAAAAATACTGAAATCTTTTGGATAGACTAAAAGAGCTAAATTGTCTACCCAAAGTCTGTACAGCAGGGACCTGTTTTTAGCAGGTAAGCCTATTTACAAGTAAGAACCTCTTACTCTTGTAACATCGTCCTGTTTTAAGAGAATACATAACTACCACCCTTGCAGATTTAGTCCATCAGGCCTCAGTGACCCCACAGAAATATAAACCGATCTCTGCAAGAGAACTATTTACAATGAACTGTAAACACACATATAATACCTGCCTCCCTTCCCACACTAGTTGTGAATGCTTTGAGAGAACTGGCTGTGGCTCATTTAATTTTATATCTAGAATGACACTTATTAGGCATTCAATGTTTTTCTTTGCATGAATGTTTAAATGAAAACGTTTTTATAATATCACTACCATTTACATTTTAAACATTCCCACTACTACCCATCTCCAAGTTAAAAACACCAAATTGCTACCAAGTTTACTGTGGTTGTTACCATATAGTGCTTCTGGACTTTTAAATGTAAGAAACATTCTTGATTTACTAATTTTCATAGTAGTGACACAAACTTGGCATTCTCCTTGAAATGAAAAACTTGCTTGGAAGTTACTTCATCCTTTTCCTCTTTTTCAACAGCGCATCTCGTAATGCCAGCTGGAAGGTAAGAAAAAAAGTGATAAGTCTTTAGTATCCCATTATGTTAATTTGGTTATAAGGAATGTACAAAAAAGGAATCACTAAATCATAAATCATCCTGAAAAACTACAAATAATGAAATATTCCCTAACAGATCCAATCTGTATTCAGGGTGGGGGCCTCTACACTGCTAGGAAACATTCAATGCTCTTAAATACTATTCCCAACTCATGGAAACAAGGCTCACAACCAGAGCAGGTGTATCGAATGTTGCGACTTGCATATCACCTGTCTCCTGGGATACTGCTCAGTACTACTCTGACCTACACAGCTCTTAATTTTTGAGAGCTGTGGATAGGACATACTGTCTAAAATAGAAAAGCAGATCTTTATTCACAATCATCTTTTATAAATCATTTATATCCTACTGAACATGAGCACCACTTACACATTTTTTTCTTTTTTAAATTTTTTCACTAAGGGTCTTGCTGTGAAAAAATTTGAAAAACTCCTAGACTCAAGCTCTCCTCCTACCTCAATTTCCTGAGTGCCAGGAATAAAGGTCACCTTTCCAAGATAAACTAAACATATGGGCCATTTAAAGATTACCATTTTCCTCAAAAACAAACAACAAAACAAACAAAAACAAAACCAAACCCCCAGAATATTATAGATTATCAAGAATAAATCCAATTTTTACAAAAAGAATAACTAAGGCCAAGACACATTTTAAGTGTGTGATGAAAACTATTCCATTAATTCCTCAGCACTACTCTTTGTCCTTCAAACTTATAAAAGTCTCTAGATTATGAATTTTAACAAGGAATGATTGATATGATTGCTTTGTTAAAAAACATTTTTTGGATCAAAACTGCATGAATTATATCTAAATGTTCAACCCTTTTGGATTCTATGATTTAAGTTATTGATTCCTTGTCTTTAGCTTGTACATGGGCTTTGTATGTCTTTGTATCTTTGTAGACAGGAAAAATAGTATCTTTAAGAGAAAAAAAATTGGCAAGTTCATTTTAATCTAATTGGGCCAAAAAGAGGTATTTCTTTTCTTTCTTTCTTTTTCTTTTTGATACTGGAGATTAAACCCAAGGGTGCTCTACCACTGAGCTACAAGCCCAGACCTTTTTATTTTTTGAGACAGACTCATTTGTTGCCTAGGCTGGCCTCAAACTTGAGATCCTCCTGCCTTAGCCTCCAAAGCCACTGGGATTATAGGTGTGCACCACAATGCCTAGCTAAGCAGGAATTTCTCAAGATTTATTTGTGTCTTATTTTCTATCTGCATACTTCATTTACTGTGTCTGCTCATGTTGTATAATGATTAAACAAATTAATGGAAAGCTCTGGTATAGTTAAAGCCATATTGCAAAAACTGTATGTTTAAGCTAATATTGGTTGCATAGATTTAATTTTGCTCATTAAACTATAACAGCACAGGTGACTCTCAGAGGTCCTTTTCCCCTTCAATGCCACCAAGTGAACACAAGGAACAGGTACAGCCTCCTCTTTTCATTTAAAAATCCCTATAAGATCTTTCTCTCTCATATGCTTTACTTTCCTCTTCTAGTCTCAACCCCAGATCATTTTATTTATTCTAAAAATTTATAGTAAGACTTCATGTACAGATTCTAGTCACAAAAGATCTTTTATTTCAGACAGTGAAATACCACTGAGGGGCAAAGGAAAATGTGATGTGATGCTGCATCCCCACAGAGTGCATGGGTCATGGGACAGTTTGAGGTTGCTGTATAGTAGAGCTGATCATTATGGCAGCCATGAACTACATGTGGCTATTGAGCATTTGAAACACGGCTTGTGCTTACTTAGGCAGTACACATACTAAAACTGGAACAATACAGAGAAGATGAGCATCTCAAATTGAGATGTGCTATAATATAAAAGAGATGCTGGATTTCAATTAGTTCAAATATAAGAATGTAAACTATCTTATTAATAATTTTTATATTGGTTACATTAGAATACTATTTTGATTAGGTTAAATAAGATATATAATTAAAAAAATTTTTTAGTTATACATGGGTACAATATCTTTATTAGTCTTTATTTATTTTTATTTGATACTGAGGATCGAACCCAGTGCCTCACATGTGCAAGGCAAGTGCTCTACCACTGAGTCACAACCCCAGTCCCAAATAAGATATATTATTAAAATTAACTTCATTTCTTTTTTCTTTAAAAATCACATATGATTTGTATATTTCAATTGAACAAAATGTTCTAAAGAAAGAGAAAATATGAAATCCAAACTTTTATAATAAAAGAGACTTTAAAGAAAACATAAGGCAAGGAAATATACACAGAAATTGATTAATTTCAGTAAGAAAACTAGAGAACAGGAAATAACATTTTAAAAAATATTTTTAGTTATAGACAGACAGAATATCTTTATTTTATTTTTTTCTTAATCTATTTATTTATCTATCTATCATCTATTTATTTATTTATTGGTACTGGGGATTGAACTCAGGGGCAGTTGACCACTGAGCCATATCTCCAGCCCTATTTTGTATTTTATTTAGAGACAGGGTCTCACTGAGTTGCTTCACGCCTTGCTTTTGCTGACTGAGGTTGGCTTTGAACTGGTGATCCTCCTGCCTCAGTCTCCTGAGCCACTGGGATTACAGGTATATGCAACCTTGCCAGGCTTCTTTTTTATTTTTTATGTGGTGCTTAGGATTGTGGTGCCTCACATGTGCTATTCAAGTGCTCTACCACTGAGCCACAACTCCAGCCTGGAAATAACATTTCTGAGTCAAGGTTTATGTCCAACGAACTCTAAATTTATTCTTAAATAAAAATTCTTTACTCTTTGAGAGGGAGATTTTATGAGGTATTGACAAGGAACAAGGCAGGGCTTTTTTATATGCTGAAAATGGCATGTTAAAAACCTGGAAGTAGGAGCCAGTTGGCACACGCCTGTAATCCCAGCAACTTGGGAGGCTGAGGCAGGAGGATCACAAATTCAAAGCCAGCTTCAGCAACTTTGCGAGGTCTTAAGCAACTTAGTGTGACTGTCTCTAAATAAATTTTTGTTTTTTGTTTTTTAAAAAGGGCTGAGGATTTGGCTCAGTGGTTAAGTGCCTCTGGGTCAATCCCAGGTACCAAAAAATAAAAACAAAACAAAAAAGAAGTAGGGGATGGATGACACACTTAGCTAAAATGTAGGCAGGTCACATAAACTACGTAATAGAGCAAGGCCACCTAAAATAGTTATTAAGGGCCAATGAAAGTTAGAATGATGGGCTTAAGTCAATTTGTGGCAAAATTTAAAGTACTTCAGCCTTTATTAAATATGCCATCACTTTATTGCTTACATGATGTATTGACCCACAGCGTGGAAGATTTAAAAAAACAGATGGGGAGAGTTTAAACAGTACCTAATTCAGGTCACCCTGACTTGGCTCCCACACAGACATAGTGCTGCCCTAGAGGACAGGCTGTAACATTCAGACTTGGCAGGCTTGTCATCTACTTAGGAACACTGGTTCAGAATGAGGGACTATTTTAGCCTGGACCTGATTTCCTGGAGATTCTTCAAAATGATGTTTAGATATACTCTGGTATGTTCTTCCCAGGAGGGGAAGATACAAAAAAGCATAAATTTATTTTACTATAATGAATTACTAAAATAAGCAAGCCATCTGAGCAGAACAGGATTACCATTCAAAGGCTACAAACAAATAAAATGAAAACCCAAAGGCCTGTAAACAGAAAGGTTTTTGCAAAAGGGTATAAATATATAGGAAGGGTTATACCAAAATAGAAGTTTGTTTTGGACTGTTTTCCTGAAACGGTTTCTGATGTATTACCACACAAAATCACTCCTTTCTAAAACTCCCAGGCATACAATTGCTAATATCAATGAATGTCAATAGTATATTTCACAGATCAAATGACAGATTATTTTAGCATGTGGTACTGGGAACTGAGCCCCAAGGCCCTCTACCATTGAGCCACACCCCCAGCCCTTTTTTATTTTGAGACAAAAGCTCCCTAACTTGCCAAGGCTGGCCTTGATTTGTGGTCCTCCTGCCTCAGCCCTCTAAATCTCTGGGCTTACAAGTGTGCATCACTACAGCTGGCTATACCCCTTTACTGACAAAGAAGAAAAATGGACACACAACCCCTAACCCACGTGTCACACAGTTGAGTCCCAACTAAGTCAGGTCCAGGATTTATGTGGCGTGACTGCCTCCCACCTCTTGATGTTTTCCAACAGTGCCCATTAGCACCAAGGTACACACTGTGGTAGTCTTCAGAAAACACAACTCATCTCAGATATAAGTGGGCTCAAATTATAGTACCATTCCAGCCACCCAGCTTTAAGTGGAACTCACCTGTTTCTCTCGGAAGGAACGCTTGTTTTTTGACCGGACATTCTGGCTATACCGCATCATCATAAAGTTCTTCTGTTTTTTCTTCTCTTTATTTGTAGAACTAGAAAATGGATTCACTTTGGTTTTCTTCTTCACAAATTCCTTTCGATCTGTCTTTCCAGCCTATCAGCACAAAAAGATTGATATTTGTGAAATAACACACTTCAGAAGATATCTAATCTAAGTCAATGTCTCCTCTCTGCCAGGCACTCTATCCGACACCAAGGACACAGCACAGACAGAACACAGTCCTTGCTCCCTAGGGCTCAGTCCCAGTGAGCAATGGCTGAAGTACTGCAATGGAATGAGGAAGCTCAGTGGAAGGAAAAGTCATAATTCAGCCTGGTGAGGTAAGAGAGATTCCCAGAAAGGGAATTAAGTAAGCTAATTTTTTTTAAACAGATAAAAGCATTCATGGTGGGGTGAATCTCCTAATACCATGAACATAGTCACATGGTATGTACAGCAATCAAAACTCATCTAATACAACATCTAATATCTGTACATTTTATTTTGTTAATTTAAGACATTTAAAAAATTGCCATTCTATGGCTATACAAAATCCAGATTATATTTCATTTTAATGTTAATGTATCACTCACCATAGCAGTTGCTAGTCTTGTCTCCTTGTCAGACTTTGGCTTTTTATGAAGGCGTTCAATGTCCCGAAGAGAAAGTAATTCACCCCTGGGATGAGGGAAAAATAAAATAAGAAATAAGGGTGCAATTCCTTTCCCCGAGGCTTTCATTTGCACACAAGCTGACTGAAGACCTGGTGAAAATGCATTTTACCTGTGCTCCTCATCACTGTCTATTTCAATGTATTTTCTTTTTTGGGCTTTCCCAGGGGCAGCATCAAGTTCTTTCCTCATTTGGGCCATGCGGATTTTCTGGAAGTCTTCCTGAGTTAAAACTCTACTAGTGCTGATGGCTGCAGCTTTGGCTTTCCGCTCCTCGATGGGCATGCTGTTTAGTTTCTTAGACTTAAGAGTACACAAACAAAGGCTTAAATGGCTGCCAGCTCAAGTGAGAGCTCAGCCATTCAAATGTTAGTCTCCCCACAAGGTCCAGCAAAAATTATATCTTAATAACCATCAGAGTGATGCACTTGTAAGAGGAGATTTTATGACTTACAATTTCTTGCTGCTCTTCATCTGAAGAGTGGTGCACATCAACCCATTCACCATCGGCATCTTCCTCCTCACTGAGACTGGTACTTTCCCATTCATCTGTGTGAAAAAGAGCTTAATGATGTAACTACCACTTTATGTTGAATATTTACAACAACTTGAAATAAATCATACAATGGAAAAGTAAGGTACTGAAACTTAAATACATATTCCACTGACAAAAACTTGAGCAATGTTTGTTGTTAAATAAGCCCTCTCAACTTAGTTAATTTAAGGAATAAGAACTATACACTGGGGTTGGGGTCATGGCTCAGTGGTAGAGCAATCGCCTAGCACATGCGAGGCCCTGGGCTCAATCTTCAGCACCACATAAAAATAAATAAACTGTCATCACAACTTGGCAGAAAAGGATCATTCCCCAGAGTTAAATATCACAGCCAAAAAATGTAGCCTACATGGAAATCACAAAAACCATGACTGACTTCAGAGTCCATGTTCACGGAGCCAACTGTGCCCATCAAAATGGCACTTGTAATAGAGTTACTTTGGATTAGGTAAAGGGGAATGAAGGGGAGAAGGTAGGAAGGATAGTAGAATGAATTGGGCATTATTACCCTATGTGCATATATGACTATATGACCAATGTGATTCTACATCATACATAATCAGAAGAACGAGAAGTTATACTCCATTTATGCATGATGTGTCAAAGTGCATTCTACTGCCATGTATAACTAATTAGAACAACATAGATCTCACATTATATAACTGTTTATCTATGAAAAACATGATTTGATGGAAGTTCATTAACCATTCACTAAGCAGATCTTGGGGAATTGTGCAGATATTATTATGCTGTGATTGGTTAGTGATTCAATGGTAAACAAGAGATTTGGTCCCTGCCCTAATAAAGCTCATGATCTAGTAAAGATGACAGACAATAAAGCACATTAAAAAAAAAAATGGCGCTTATACATTTAACTTGGGCATATAGCAAGTATCTGACTAACTCATCTAAATATATTTATGCATGTATGAGAAACTAGCTGCAGTTATTCAGAGAATTAAATAAAAGATTCTGGGCATAAAATAACCTTGTAGACATTTCAATAAAGTGGCTCCCTGGGATCTGTAAGACAGTGTCCCAACTTTTTGGTCTGGTATATATAAAACCACCCACATAATAATGTTTCCAGTTCTCTTTCAAGTCTCCTATCTTGCCATGTGGTTTTCTCCCTAAATAATGGTGAAATAAAATGAACCTTCATAGCTTGGAGATATAGCCTAGGGACAGAGCACTTGATTTGCATGCATAAGGCCCTAGGTTCCTAAGTGATAAAATGTGATAATACCTCCTCCTCTGTAACTTGAAATCAAAACTATCAGATGTTATTTTTCCTATATAATTTAAGAAAGGTAAAGTTAAAGGACTGGAAGACTTCTAATTTGTTTTCTTCAGAACAGTGATTTAGATGTAACCAGTTGGGATTTTATAGCTAAAAGTCTATTTGTATATAATTGTTAACTAAACTGTAAAGTTGCAGTAAATATATTTACAATGATAAAATGTTAAAAATTCAAAACAAAAAACAACAACAACAAAAAAGGTTCTGGGTTCAATTTCCCCAGTACCATCAAAGAAAGAAAGAAAAATGAACCTTCATCATTTTCTGTTTTCTCTTCCTTCTCAATTTCCAGAACCTCTGCTCCTGGAATGTAATCTTTAGCATCCAATTCACCATATTCTTGTACTCTTGCTTCAACAGATGCTTCTGTAGGTTTACCCTAAAGGAAAAGAAATTGTTTATAATAAAGTGCTCATATTGTAAAACATCAATGATGAAAGGTATTCTCTAAGATTATTAATTGAGATAGGAGCACTACAGAAAATGGAAATAATCAAATGACAAAATATTCTGTTTATATCTCAGGTCAAAGTAAATACTGAGTCAGAATGCTGTCCACAATTTTCTCAAATCAAGAAATTGGCAGCTATTAAAGAATAACTGTTCAAATATTTTAGGTGTCCAAAGTACCATCTCTTTCTTTATATACAAGCATCCTTCTGCCCTTGAAAGAGGTAGTACCTGGCTGGGAAATAGTCTTGTTTAATACCGGCATCATCAAGTTTAATCAGCTTGACAGGTTTATAAAAAACAGTCATCATCAAAGAACGCAAGCCAACCACAAAATATTTAAGGTAATGGTATTTAATCAATTGTATTCAAACTTTAAATAAAACCATGTGCATCACCAGTACTCAAAACTATCACAAATACCTAAATCCAAATTGTAATAAAATTCAAAAGACCATAACCTTTAGACCAACATAAACAGGGTTCACCTACCCGGAATTTCTTCTGTAACATCTGAGGGTTCAGTGTCCGGAAGAGCTGAATCAGAGTTCTAGCAGACATCATCACATCTACAAAAATAATACCTTTAATTACAAATTCTGGAGCAAAGAAGGTAAAGAGGTAAAGAAGCAAAGAGGTAAAAACATTATACTCTTTGGCTTACAGAGAATAACATGCAACTTACTCTTATCTTTATGTGTCTTATATTGAGCCAGGTCTTGGAGAAGTTCTTCAGTCATGGCAAGAGGACATCGAGCTGTTATCTCTTTTATAGCATTAATTCTAGAAAAGAAAAAGTGGTGGTTAAATCTAAGAAATTTTTCAAAAAAAGAATCAAAAGGAATACAAGTTGCGTTTTATGTGGCCTAAGTTTCTAAAACTGCAGTATAGTAGAGAATGTTAAGTGGGTAGAGGGCTTTTATTACAGCAATTTTTGCTGCTAGTGGCATGAAGAGCAATGTCAGGAAACTAAATCATGGCAGTATTTATTTGCCAACCCTAAGGAAAGAAGGGACTAGGCTAAACAAGAAAGACGGAAAATCTTTGGGCTATTCTCCCAGTAACATTTCTCAAGGGAAATACAAAGTATATCACTTACTTACTGTTTAGTATATCACTTACTTACCAAGATGATTTAGTCATTAATAATTTTTAATTAATCAAAAGGGCCACTGACTTGCCCTAAAATTGAAGATTGATTCAATAATATATCACTTATTCCAGGGTAAGACACAAATTCATGGTGGAAGATAAAAAAACAAAAACAAAAAAATACTGAGGTAGCCAAATAATCATTCAATTCAAAGTGTAAAACTAGTAAAAAAAAAAAAAAATTCTGATTAGAAGAATAAGCAGATTATCTCTGGTTCCCCTTCTCAAAATTATGACCAATAAAATAAAAACATCAAGCCTCCTCAAAGACTCAAGCCTCAAGCGTATTTTAAACTGCTGTTTTAGAGGCCATACTATCAGCTGAAATTACACAACTTGGTAACTTAAAGCAAATCTAGTACATTGAAAACATATCTACTGCCCCCAACCATGTTCTACATACCCTACTGTCATGACTTCCCCAGAGTTCTTGTCAGTAACAAAATTGTTGGCCACGGTCATGAGCACTGATTGAATGATCTGAGTTGGGAACAAAAGAAGAGATGAATATAAGTGAAATGTCTGTACCCTCACAAACACCTGAGGATGAAAGGACAACAGATTATTCATAGTGGAAAAATAGCCTTCCACCTTCAGTTGGGAGTTGGAGGAATCATGACTAAGAAAGAGAGATTAAAATATGCCACTTTGGAGTTGAACCTTTTTTAACCTTTAAAATAAATTTTATTCCTCTTTAATATCATTTTTTAGTATAAATGAAAAAAAAAAACAAAAACCCTGCTTTGACACAGGATAATCCAAAGCTGTTTTAATCAAAGAAATTACCACCTTTGAAAAATAATCACTATAAATTGATATTGTTGATCTCTCCCAATCATAAAATTATTTGGTTAGCAAACTAAGTAGTATTCTCAACTTGTCAAAAACAAAACAAAACAAAACAAAAAAACCCCCAAATTTCACTTTCTAAAAACTGTACAACTGAACTTCTGTATTATATCTTCTTAAGGGTTAGTTATCTCCTCTGCTCACTTAAAAAGGAATATCTAATAGGGGCAGGCACTGCTCTGTGTGCACTAGATCCAAAGTTCAGGTTAAGAGTTCTCACCTTGGGAGATCCAAGATGATGGGCCAGAGGAGGCAGCATTCTGTGTCACCCTGTGGCCCGGGTTTCAATTTCTGGGAATATTGCTTTGGTGAAAGTAATGGAGGACCCCTCTACAGCTGATCCCGCATAGGAATCATGGCCACCTTGCTGCGCAGGGACCCAGACCTCAAGCGTTACAAAAAGACTCCTGACTCCCGACTACCCGCCCACGCAGGTCTCTGGGTGCCTTAGCGCAACCACCAGCATCAGCGCCGGCACAGAATTCCCAGATGCTGCTCCCACGAAGAACATTAAGCTGCTACCTACATGCAAGAACTCCGGGTGCAACTCCCATGTGGACCCCCCGGTCGCCTCCATCTTGGGACTTGCAGCTACTGCCATAGTCCCCTATTGGAGATAAACTGCCTGTACCTGGGGATATCACAAGCTCTGAAGAAAGCTGTAAGCAACACACTGCATGCCTCAGAGCTCATCTCTGAACTGATGGTACAACGCCATCGCCCGGCTCCTCCAACCTGACCTGACATTCCATCCCTGAAAGCAGCAGCCTCCATCTTGGGTCATCTCCATCACCACCTTTAGTCTGGGCAACTACAAGTTTGAAACACCAGATAGCGAGGTACCCATAGTTTTCTAATTGCCCCCCCAATCCCCAGCAGCTGCTAACTCAGCAGAGTGAGTACCTATTACAAAACAACCCTCTGCTACAGGCGTGCAGCCATCAGAGTACAACACACAAGACTCCCAGAGAGAAAGGTTCCTGGTTAGGAAGTAGAAAGGGAGAGGGTGAGGGAGATAACTTTAGAGACTGATTTAGAGGGCAGAAACTGTGAGGTCTATAGGCAAGATGAGGAAATAAGACCAGGCGCCCATATCACAGAAGCAGACCCCAAAGGAGATTCTTGAGGTGCAGTCTCCCAACAGGACAGGCAGGTGCCATACCCCACTTCTAGGTGCCCTGCACCAAGACCAACCCTCACACCCTGGTAACCCACACCATCCTGAGGGCGGAGATGCCAACTAAGAACTGACAACTCCACCTACTGGATGAGAAGGGAAGTTAAGAAATATACTGATCTCCAACCAAAACAATCCTTGTTTCTCCCTTTGAGATTTGTTTTCCTTCCTTCTCCCTCTTTATTCTCCCGCCCTCACATCCCCAACATATGTGAAACCAAGTACTTTGCATGAATTAGGCTACTGAGGACTGAGATGACTGAATAGTATATTACAGTTGTGTTGTATATTCTTTTTCTTGTTTTTTCTCTCCAATTTTTACTATTTTAACATTTTTTATTTTTCTAATACATGGGTTTGTCTTATGTACTCTACCGTCTTCCCTCTTATTTGTCTACCCCAAATTACTGCCTCTCTATTCTCCTGCTACTAACCTTCTTCTTTAGATTTCTGTTTCACACTTCCTGAGATATAATAACTCCATAGCTTCACCTCCTACCTCCTCAGCATATCACCTTACACCTCACCCCTGGTTCTGTGTACACCATCAGAAACTGTAAACCCTTTTACAAACCTACTGATCATATTGTAGATAATAATTGAATTCACCATTTCTGTACACTGTGACCAAACTATAAACGTCTTAATAACAACTATTTGTTTTTAGGTGGTATTTTGTTTATATTGGGATCTGTTAATATTGTCCTTCCCCTCAAAGATGAGTTATTGGAACCCTATAGGGGAACTATAAACCTATAGGGTAAAAACAGTAATGCCTCAGATCTATAGAGATAGAAAGGAAAAGACACGAGCAACATGAAAACACAAGGGAAGAAAGTGCCCCAAACAAATCAAGATACCACATCATTAGAATCCATGGCCAGCACAGCAGAGGAAATGACAGATAAGGAGTTCAGGATGTACATGATTAAAAGTTTCTGTGAATTTAAGGGCGATATAAGAGAGCAAATACAGGCAGCAAAAGATCATTTCAACAAAGAGCTACATAAGCAAATATAGGAAGTAAAAGATACTTTAAAAGGGAGATAGATATTCTAAAGAAAAACCAAACAGAAATCCTTGAAATAAAAGAAAAAATAAACCAAATTAAAAGTTCAACTGAAAGTATCACCAACAGATTAGACCACTTGGAAGACAGGACCTCAGATAACGAAGACAAAATATATAATCTTGAGAAGAATGTAGACCACACAGTGAAAATAGTAAGAAGCTATGAGCAAAATATTCAAGAAATATGGGATAGCATAAAAAGACCATATTTAAGAGTTATTGGGATAGAGGAAGGCATAGAGTTCCAAACCAAAGGAATGACAATCTATTCAATGAAATAATAACATGAAAAACAAATTGGAAAACCAAATTCAAGAGGCTTACAGGACACCAAATGTACAAAATCACAACAGATTCACACCAAGGCACATTATAATGAAAATGTCTAACATACAGAATATGCTGCCTCCAAGAGACTCACCTCAGAGGAAAAGACAGACTGAAGGTTAGAGGTTGGGAAAACTCATATCGCTCACATGGAACTGTGGAAGCAAGCAGGGGTTTCCATCCTTGTATCAAATAAAGTAGACTTTAAAATTAATCAAAAGGGACAAAGAAGGACATTTTATACAGCTCAAGGGAACCATACACCAACAAGACTTAACAATTATAAATATATATGCCCCAAACAATGGAGTATCTATATTCATCAAACAAACTCTTCTCAAGTTCAAGAGTCAAATAGACCACAATACAACAACACTGGGTGACTTTAACACATGTCTTTCACCACCGGACAGATCTTCCAAAAAGCTGAACAAAGAAACTATAGAACTCAATAATACAATCAATAACTTAGACTTAAGTGACAAATATAGAATATTTCATCCTTCAACAAGCAAATATACTTTCTTCTCAGCAGCACATGGATCCTTATCTAAAATAGACCTTATATTATGCCACAAAGCAACTCGTAACAAATACAAAAAAGCAGCGATACTACCCTGCATTCTATCAGATCACAATGGAATGAAATTCGAAATCAGTGATTAAAAAAAAAAAAAAAAAAACTACTCCAATGCGTGGAGACTAAATAATATGCTACTGAATGAACAATGGGTTGCAAAAGATATCAAGGAGGAGATTAAAAAATTCTTAGAGGTAAATGAGAATACTGACACAACATATCAAAATCTCTGAGACACTATGAAGGCAGTACTAATAGGAAAGTTCATTGCATGGAGTTCATTCCTTAAAAGAAGAAAAAGTCTTAATAAATGACCTAACATTACATCTCAAAGCGCTAGAAAAAGAATGAATCAACACCAAAAGCAGAACATAGGAAATAATTAAAATCAGAGCTGAAATCAATAAAATCGAAACAAAAGAAACAACTGAAAAAATGGACAAAATAGAAAGTTGGTTCTTTGAAAAAATAAATAAAATTGAAAGACCCTTAAAGAGAAGGAGAGAGAAAAATCACTAACATATATGATGAAAAAGGAAATATCATAACAGACACTACAGAAATATAGAAAATAATTAGAAATTATTTTGAAAACTTGTACTCTAGTAAAATAGAGAATACTGAAGGCATTGACAAATTTCTACAGGCATGAATTGAATAAGGATGACATACACAATTTAAACAGATCAATTTCAAGCAAGGAAATAGAAAACGCCATCAGAAGTCTACCAATCAAGAAAAGTCCAGGACCAGATGGATACACAGCTAAGTTCTACAAGACCTCTAAAGAAGAATTAATACATATACTCTACAAATCATTTCATGAAGTTGAAAAAGAGGGAGCATTTCCAATCTCATTCTATGAGCAGGTGGCATCATTATACCGGACCTTAAACTACACTACAGAGAAATAGTAACAAAAACAGCATGGTATTGGCACCAAAATGGACTGGTAGACCTATGATATAGAATAGAGGACAAAGAGACTAACCCACATAATTACAGTTATCTTATATTAGACAAAGGTGCCAAAAACATACATTGGAGAAAAGATAGCTTCTTCAATAGATGGTGCTGGGAAAATTGGAAATCCAAATGCAACAAAATGAAATTAAACCCCAATCTCTCACCATGCACAAAACTCAACTCAAAGTGGATCAAGGACCTAGGAATTAAACCAGAGACACTGTGCTTTTTAGAAGAAAAAGTAGACCCAAATCTCCATCATGTCGATTAGGCCTCAACTTCCTTAATAAGACTCCTATAACAGAAGAATTAAAATCAATAAATGGGATGGATTCAAACTAAAAAAGATTCTTCTTGGCAAAAGAAACAATCAGTGAAGTGAATAGAGAACCTACATCTTGGGAGCAAATTTAGTGCTGGCACATCAGATACAGCACTAATCTCTAGGGTATATAGAACTCAAAAAGCTAAACACCAAAAAAACAAACAGCCCAATCAACAAATGGGCCAAGGAACTGAACAGACACCTCTCAAAAGATGTTATACAATCAACAAATATATGAAAAAATGTTCAACATCTCTAGCAATTAGAGAAATGCAAATCAAAACTACTCTGAGATTTCATCTCACTCCAGTTAGAATGGTGGCTATTAAGAACACAAACAACAATAAGTGTTGGTGAGGAAAAAGGCACACTCCTACATTGTTGGTGGGACTGCAAATTGTTGCAGCCAATATGGAAAGCAGTATGGGGATTCCTTGGAAAGGTGGGAATGGAACCACCATTTGACCCAGATATCCCATTCCTTGATCTATACCAAAGGACACCATACTACAGAGACACAGCCACATCAATGTTTATAGCAGCACAATTCACAATAGCTAAACTGTGGAACCATCCTAGATGCCCTTCAGTAGATGAATGGATAAAGAAAACATGTATATATACACAATGGAATAATACTCAGCATTAAAAGAGAATAAAATCATGGCATTTGCAGGTAAATGGATGGAGTTGGAGAATATAATGTTAAGTGAAGTTAGCCAATCCCAACAAACCAAATGCCAAATGTTTTCTCTGATATGAGGAGGCTGATTCATATTGGGGTTGGAAGGGGGTGCATGGGAGGATTAGACAAACTCTAGGTAGGGCCAAGGGATGGGAGGGAATGGAACGGGGCATGGGGGTAAAAAAGATGGTGGAATGAGATGAATATCATTACCTTAAGTACACTTATAAAGACATGAATGGTGTGAATATACTTTATATACAACCAGAGATATGAAAAATTGCACTCTATATGTGTAATATGAATTATAATGCATTCTGCTGTCATATATAACAAATTAGAATTAAAAACAATAATTAAAAAAAAAGAGTTCTCACCTCTGGGGGTACTAGGTGATGAGAAGCTTGTGCAGCAAACAGAAGGATCTTTGTTACTTCTAAAAACACAAGAGATGAGAAAGGTCACAGTTATCACTCTGCCTCTCAGAATATATAGCAACATGGCAAGCATATTCCTGCCTTATGCAACAGCTGTTTATTCTACCTAGAACACCCAACCCCAGCTATCTGCATGGCTCACCCCTTTGCTCCCTTCAGCTACCTGCTCAGTTGCTGCCTTGCTGAAAGGTCTTTCCTGACCACACAATCTAAAATAGAACCTGGGACTGGGGATGTGGCTCAAGAGGTAGCGCGCTCGCCTGGCATGCGTGCGGCCCGGGTTCGATCCTCAGCACCACATACAAAGATGTTGTGTCTACCACCAAAAACTAAAATAAAAAAAAAAAAAAAAAA
>NW_026000119.1:9174892-9204257 GCF_001458135.2 Marmota marmota marmota | reverse complement strand
TTAAAATTAATTAGAATTAATTTTAATTTTAAAATTAATTAGAATTAATTTTAATTTTAAAATTAATTAGAATTAATTTTAATTTTAAAATTAATTAGAATTAATTTTAATTAGAACAGCTAACCCATGGCCGACTATACCAAGAAAATGTAAGAGCTTCTCTCTCCTTGTCTGTTATAGAACACATTTCTACTCCTAACACTATCTTATTGATTGATTAATTGATTGACTGTGGTACTGGGGAATGAATCTAGGCGCATTATACCTCTGCTCTACACCCCCCAGTCCTTTTTTTTTTTTTTGATACAGGGTCTAAATTGTTGAGGCTGGTCTCAAATTTGCAATCCTCCTGCCTCAGCCTTCCAACTCACTAGGGTTACAGAAGACTGCAACCACACCCAGCCTAACAGGGTCTTTAATGATTCCAAAACAAAAGGCTCTGGATAGCTATTCTAACACTAAGATCACCAAGGGGACATGGCAAGTGGTAGCAAGTGGGCAGGTTACCTCTCTGGTGGGGCTGCAGAAACCTTTGCAGGAAGGGATAAAAGTTGAAGAGAAAAAGCTGTGGAGAGAAGAAACACTGATTTTAGTATTTATGTAACCTGAAGCATGGAGGTTCAGTTTTCTATAATGCAACTATATCATCAAGACAACTCACTGGGAATCATTTGTTACTTTTGCTTTGTCTCAGTAAGAAATCATGCCCCAGCCCAATTCAATATGCTGGAGTAACTAAGAAAAGGATCTCTTTGAACTGACACTATGCTACTATTTTTATTATGTAATGGAGGAAGAAAGTGCATGCAGAATAAAGGAGAGAAAGGCAACCAAAACACAATATTCATCCACATTTAAAATTGGTGTGGCTACAGAACTAATATTTCTGTGTTCAAAGAGAAGGGATTATAGGAAGGAATAACACTGATATTAAAGCTTCAAAGCAAGAGACAAAATAGAAATTCAAATATGAACAGACCTAGTATAATTTGAACACCAAAACTCCTATAGTCCTGATTTGTTATTATCTCCCGGCCTAGCTATATGAATTACTCTGTGCTCTGCATTTTAACACTAAACACTACATAAACAAAATTGACAAGGGTCCAGTTATTACAGACACGATAAAGTTTACCTTCAAGAAGTGAAACTTTAGAGATGGATTGGGATTTTTCAAGGTTCATCATTTGGGAATAAATCAATCTTTTCTATTTTAGCCACAAAGCAAAATGAAGATATGTTATTGGGAAGGAATAGGGAAGACTTCGATCCCCTATAAAGATGAATATTTAACTACAGTCAGTGTGAAATTCCAGTATTACTTCCAACAATTCCTGTTTAAATCACAAACCACTTTTGCTTTCCTATCACACTCAAATTCAGGTCAGACATAAAATTGCTACACAAATGTAAAAAGAACTGACCTGGTGATCCCACTGGGAATATAACCCCGGGAGAAAAAGCAATATATTCACTAAAATGTAGATACCAGTC
Organism: Marmota marmota marmota; assembly: GCF_001458135.2. NCBI lineage: Eukaryota > Metazoa > Chordata > Mammalia > Rodentia > Sciuridae > Marmota > Marmota marmota. The sequence goes on along the minus strand of NW_026000119.1, from coordinate 9,202,763 downwards.
ACTAGGTACAATTGACAGGAAACAACCTCAACAGTCATTTCTTTAAGGCTTGAATTTTTAGGCATCTTTCTTTTTCTATAATGATACTAAGAATATGTGTGAAGTTCCCATATATGTATACCACATCTAAACACATACACCACTAAGGAACTTTAACAATCTAATTTAATACAAAATAAATAACCATGGAGTTCATCTTTACAAACATGACAATTTCCTACCAGAGAGATCAGAAAGTCAAGAAGGCCTTAGAGGGCTAAACAAATTGTAAAATGTAGTTAAGAGTCAATAAAAATATGTGGGTAATAATGGCTTGGGAAAAATGCATATGTGAAATAAAGTTAATAAGAAATATTAAAATAGAACACAAAATAGTTACCAATAAAATGGACATATGTACAAATTAATATAAATACTTAACTAGAAAGAAAATAAAGTAATCAAAGTAACTATTTCAGACAGAAAGACTATATAGTTCTCTTAATAATATAGGTATAAATGGCTTAGGAATTAAAATTTAGATACTTCAAGAGAGGTTTCAAGATGGTAGAATAGAAAAGGTTGCTTTCCCAGCTGCTGTGTGGCATGAAACCAAGAAAGCAGTTAGGCAGCTTCTCAGCAAAAAAATAAAAAAGAAGGGAAAGGGCTTTCCTGGAATTTAATACTAAGCAGATTAGGGACTCAGGAGGTTGGATACAATAAAATAAAGAAAAAAATCCCCAGTGCCAAAGCTACTGCCATGGCCGGAGGCACCAGCAAGAGCACTCCCTCTGTGAGCAAAGTGGGAGAATAAGGGAATTAAGGAACCACATTTTCTGGGAGGCCTGGAGGTATGGGGAGTTTAGAAATGAAAGACACAGCTAGACTAAACCGAATGGAGTAGTGCACAATATCCTTGTGCAGGAAAGAAGCCAACTCTCTCCTGGTGCAGAAGACAGAGAAAGGAACCATTTTGCAGCCACGGTGCAGTGTGGGGCCAGGCAAGTGGGGAAGTCGCTTCCTGGGAAACCCGAGTTTGGCCTGAAATTCAGACCTGGAAAACCCACACTGCATGACACAGACTGTGCCTAAGTGATCAGGAGAAAATCAAGCATGGAGAGAGGTTTACACAGGGGAATACTGGTTGTGGAAACCTACTTGGCTCTCCCTCTATCCCTCTAATCAGGCTGCTTGCAGGATTGGCTTGGGAGAAATGCACCTGACCAGGAATTTAAAAGGGCATGGGAGGAAGAGATTGGATTTGATGACTAAACCCGAGGCCAGGAAAAGTGTGGTCCACAGGTGACATAATGGCTAAGAATTGGCTCCACCACAACAGTGAAACCCAAGGAGATCCCTGAGATAACAGTCTTCTAGTGTGGACCAGGAATTGCTGGGCCTGGAGGTACACTGATATAAAATCTCCAGACCAACTGGTATTCAGCAAAGAGCCTGGAGCCCACCTAAACCTAAACCCCACCTCCAGGAATTGTGCCTGTGGGATTATCTCTCTTACTCTAGCAATCCACCCACAGGGTGCAGTATCACACTCCAGATAACCCCACCTAACACTGCTGAGAGGAGAAACTGAGAATCTTTTGAACTCCAACAGAAACAATTCTTTAACTTTTCATGTTTTTTTGTGTCTTCTTTGTTTGTTTGTTTTCTGTTTGTGACCTTAATGGTTCATGGACATTTATACATATTCATATTGATGTTTTTTCTCATTTCTATCATTTTTGAAGCCAGTTATTTTTCATGGGTCAGTTTTTGAGGACTAGGATGTTTGATTAATCTATTTTTTATTTATTTTTTTATTTTATTTTTTTTTATTTTTTAATTTTTTATTGTTGGCTGTTCAAAACATTACATAGTTTTGTTTTGTAATTTTTAAATTTTTACTTCTATCAATTTTTCACTTCTATCTCCTCTTCTGCTCCTTCATAATCATTACATCCTACATCACTTCTGTTCTATCACTGTCTACCATTTGAAATTGTAAACGCTTTTGCAAACTCACTTTTTTTATTGTAGACAATAATTGTCATATAATTTCTGTTTACTATGACAATTAATATTGTAGACATCATAGTAGGAACTATTTGATTTAATGCTGTATGTTGTTTGTATTAGTTGATGTTATTACTTGTCTACCCAAAATAGTGAGGTACTGGAGAAACTCTACTGCCTCAGACCCATATTGTTAGATGGATAGATACACAAACAGCATGAAAAAGCAAGGGAACAAATCACCCCAAACAAACCAAGATACTCCAATAACAGAATCCATCAACGCCACAGTGGAAATATCAGAGAAGAAGTTTAGAATGTACAGAGTTAAACTCATCTGTGAGGTAAAAGATGATGTAAGGAGTGAAATCAGAGAGAAAATTCAGGATGTGAAAGATCACTTCAATACAGAGATAGAGATTCTGAAAAAGAAATCAAACAGAAATCCTAAAAATGAAGAAATCAATACACCAAATTAAAAATTCAATGGAAGACATCACTAACAGACTAGATCACTTGGAAGACAGAGTTTTAGTCAATGAAGACAAAATATATAATCTAGAAAATAAAGTTGATCATGGAGAAAAGATGAATTTCCAAGAAATAATGGGATAACCTGAAAAGAACAAATTTTAAGATTTAATGGGTAGATGAAGGCTTAGAGATACAAAACAAAGAAATGCACAATATTTTCAATGAAATAATATCAGGAAATTTCCCAAACCTAAAGAATGTAATGAAAAATCAAATACAGGAGGCTTACAGGATCCCAAATATACAAAATTACAATAGATCTATACCAAGGTACACTATTATGTAAATGCCTAACATACAGAATAAGGATAGAATTTTAAAAGCTGCCAGAGAAAAACAATGGGTAACATTTATAAGGAAAATAATCCGGATCTCATCTGATTTCTCAACCCAGACCCTCAAAGAGAGCAGGTCTTGAAATGATACATACCAAGCTCTGAAAGAAAATGGATGCTAGCCAAGAATACTATACCCTGCAAATGACCAATGCATAACAGAAGAAATCCATGTTATACCTGGAATGACCAATGCATAACAGAAGAAATCAGGATGAAATAAAAAAATACTAACAGGTAAATGAAACATATCAAAATCTCTGGAACAGTAGGAAGGCAGTGCTAAGAGGAAAGTTTATTGCAATGAGCTTATCCATTAAAAGAAGAGAAAGTTACCAAAAAAATAACATAACATTACATCTCAAAGCCCTATAAAGAAGAACAAATCAATGCCAAAAGCAGCAGAACATAGGAAATAATTAAAATCAGAGCAGAAATCAATGAAATTAAACAACAACAACAACAAAAAACTACTGAAATACAGACAACAACCAGAAACTATTTTGAAAATTTATACTCTAATAAAACAGAAAATCTTGAAGACATTGACAAACTTCTAGAGATATATGACGTACATAACTTAAATCAAGAGGACATTGAAAATTTAAACAGATCAATTTCAAGCAATGAAATTGAAAGCAGCATAAAAGCCTACCAACAAGGAAAAGCCCAGAACCAGTCAGATTTTCAGCTGAGTTCTTCTAGCAAATCTTCAAAGAATTAACACTAATCCTCAAATTATTCCATGAAATAGAAAAGGAGGGAATGCTTACAAAATCATTCTATGAGATTTGTATCAACCTGATACCAAAACCAGACAAAGACACATTAAGGAAAGAAAACTTCAGACCAATATCCCTGAATGACATAGATGCAAAAATTCTTAATAAAATCCTGGCAAATTGCATCCAAAAACATATTAAAAAGATAGTGCACTGTTATCAAGTAGGGTTCATCCCAGGGCTACAAGGTTGGTTCAACATACAGAAATCCATAAATGTAATTCATCACATCAATGGACTTAAAGACAAGAATCCCAGAATTATCTCAGTAGATGCAGAAAAAGCATGTGACAAAATACAGCATCCATTCAGGTTCAAAACACTAGAAAAACTAGGGATAATAGGAACATATCTTAAGATCAAAAAAGCTATATATGCTAAACCCCAGGCCAACATCATTCTAAATGGAGAAAAATTGGAAGCATTCCCTCTAAAAACTGGAACGAGACAGGGATGCCCTCCTACACAACTTCTATTCAACCTAGTTCTGTAAACTCTAGCCAGAGCAATGAGACAGGGAAAAATAAATAAATAAATAAAGGGATATGAATAGGAAAAGAAGAGCTCAAACTATCCCTATTTGTCAATGAATGATTCTATATATAGAAGACCCAAAAAACTCCACTAGAAAACTTCTAAAATTCATAAATTCAGCAAAGCAGCAGGATATAAAATTAACACCCATAAGTCAACTGCATTCCTAGACATCATTTATGAATCAACTGAAAGATAAATTAGGTAAACTATCCCATTCACAATAGCCTCAAAGAAAAGAAAATATTTGGGACTCAATCTAACAAAAGAGGTGAAAGACCTCTTCAATGAAAACTACAGAACACTGAAGAAAGAAACTGAAGATCTTAGAAGATGGAAAGATCTCCCATGCTCTTGGATAAGCAGAATAAATATTGACAAAATAGCCATACTACCAAAAGTGCTATGCAGATTTAAGACAATTCCTACTAAAATTCCAGTGATGTTCTTCATAGAAATAGAAAAAGCAGTCATGAAATCAGTGGAATATTAAGAGGCCCAGAATAGTCAAAGCAATCCTTAGCAAGAAAAGTGAAGCAGGAGGCATCATAACACCAGACCTTAAATTATACTACAGAGTACAGCAACAAAAACAGCAAGATATTGTCACCAAAACAGACATGAAGACCAATGGGACAGAATGGAAGACGCAGAGACAAACCTATATAAATGGAGTTATCTCATACTAGACAAAGACTCCATAAACATACAGTAAAGAAAAGACAGCCTTTTCAACAAATGGTGTGGGAAAACTGGAAATCTACATGTAGCAAAATGAAATTTAACCCAATCTCTCACTTTGCACAAAACTCAAAGGATCAAGGACCTAGGCATTCTACCAGAGATCCTGTACCTACTAAAAGAAGAAGCAGGGCCAAATTTCCATCATTGTTGGAAACTGGGTTAGGAACAGAATTCCTCAACAAGACTCCTGTAGTGCAAGAAGTAAAACCAAGAATGAATAAATGAGATAATATCAAGTCAAAAAGCTTCTTCTGAGCAAAAGAAACAATCAAGAATATGAAGAGGGAGTCCACAGAATAGGAGAAAATCTTTGCTACATGGCACCTTAGATAGAGGATTAATCTCCAGGATATATAAAGAACTCAAAAAATTTGACACCCCCCCCAAAAAAAAAATCATTAAATAATCTAATCAATAAATGGAAAAAGGAAGTGAACAGACACCTCACAGAAGAAGAAATACAATCAAACAACAAATATATGAAAAAATGTTCAATATCACTAGCAATTAGAGAAATGCAAATTAAAACTACATTGGGAGTCCATCTCACTGCAGTCAGAATGGCTACTATCAAGAATACAAGGAACAATAACAGTGGTAAAGATATGGGGAAAGAGGTACACTCATACATTGCTGGTGAGCCTGCAAATTGGTTCAACCACTCTGGAAGTAGTATGAAGATTCCTCCATTTGACCCAGTTATCCCTCTCCTTGGCATATCCCCAAAGGACTTAAAATCAACATACTATAGTGACACAGTCACATCAATGTTTATAGAAGCTCAATTCACATTGTTAAGGGATGGAACCAACCTAGGTGCCCTTTAACAGATGAATGGATAAAAAAAATGTGGTACATATACACAATGGAATATTACTCAGCCATAAAGAAGAATGAAATGATGGCATTTGCCAGTTAATGGAGCAACTGGAGACTGCCATGCTAATATTAATAAGCCAATCCAAAAAAAACAAAGGCTGAATGTTCTCTCTGATATGCAAATATTAACTCACAATAAGCTAGTGGGGATGGGGGCGAATAGATGTTTACTAGATTAGACAAAGTGGATGAAGGGAAGGGATGGGGGATGGAAATAAGAAAGACAGTAGAAAGAATCAGACATAACTTTCCTATGTTCTTATATGAATACATAAGCAGTGTAACTCCACATCATGTACATCCACAAAAATGGTAAGTTATACTCCATGTATGTATGTCAAAATGTATTCTACTGTCATGTATAACTAAAAAGAACACATAAAAAAATTTAAAAAAAATTAAGACACTGCTTTACCTAATGGCTTTCCTTTTACTGAGAATATTTCTAGTTCTAAGATTTTAGAAGAGAAACATAAGGTATTTCAAACCTCGTGAATTCCCACCAATCTGGAGATGAGATTCATGAGCATCATCTTCACTTCAAACCTTTCCTTAGAGCTCTCCAGCTGCTTTAGTAATTTTTCTGCAAAATCTGGAAAGGAGAGGATCAAAGAAGTACAGTGTGGGTCTATGGTTTGTACATAATTAGATCAGTGAAAAGATCAAACACAGATGAATACACTTTATGGTGCCCAAAGTCACATCTTTAAGAGCCTCAAAGTTTTAAGCATCCATATCTAGAGTAACTGTTTAATATGGGGCTTCACTTAATAGTTCTTTAGAGCTTTGTTTCTCAAAATATAGTCTACAGACCAGCAGCAGTCAGTCCTGGAACCTTCTTAGAAATGTAGAATCTCAGGTCCTACTTGTGCCTTGCTGAACCAGAATCTGCACTTCAACCAGTTCTCCAGGTGATTTGTATAAATCATAAAATTTGAAAAGTACTGACCTAGAACAGGGGTTAGCAAATATTGCTATACAGTAGAGTACAGAGAGCCACACTCCATACAAACTAAGTCACAATCTCCGGGCATCAGAATACATCTATAATAAATTCTCCAGGTGATTATAATGTGCGACCTAATTTGAGAACTAGTGTTTTAGAATACAGTTTCCCAGACTTTTGGTTTCTGAAGATCAGTTTAGAAAAAAAGGAAACAGACAATCAGTTTTCGTTTAAGTACAATATTCTACTACTTTTGTGTTGTTAAAAATATGAATCTCTGAAAAACTTGTTCATCCAGTTTTGTTATCTTGCCAGACTGGAAATCATTCCTTAACAATACAATTCTCTAGGCTATAACCAAATAGAAAAAATTAAGCACTTATGTCTATTAAGTGCCAGGGATCATATATTTCCTGACAATCCTGAAAGCAGGAAACAAAACAGGCAGAGATAAAGCCAATAAGGAACTTAGGAAATTATAACTACAGTACCTTGGGGATCATGAATCAAGTGAATGGCTGAAAAGTTAAACACCTCTGGCTTTTTTTTCTTCTTTTGTTTCTAAAAGAGACAGAGCGAAACACCTTTTCAATCTGAATTATAATGATATTGCCCTTGGAATTCAATGTGCTATGGTGCTAAAGGCTGTTAACATGTCTAGTAGACTATGTAAAAAGAAAAAAAAAAAAACCCTTGATCTAAAAACCTTTCTTTCGACTGAAAGAACTAAAGATGGTTTTTGCCATTTAAGATTAAACCCTAGGAATCTTCTAGGCATTAGAATCTGTGAAACTTAAAGGAATCTGGAAATACAAACAATTAAAAATAGAAGAGCTGGGCATAGTGGTACACGCTATAATCCCAGCTACATGGGAGAGTAAGGCAGGGAAACCAAAGGTTTAAGGCTAGCCTCAGCAACTTAGCAAGACTCTACCTTGATAGAAAGCTAAAAAAAAAAAAAAAAAAAGGGGGGGGGGCGGTGAAGAGGGGGCTGGAGTTGTGGCTCAGTGGTAGAGCACTCACCTAGCAAATGTGAGGCCCTGGGTTCGATCCTCAGCACCACATAAAAATAAACTAAAGGTATTCTGTCCAACTACAACTAAAAAATAAATATTAAAAAAAAAAGAGGTGAGGAGGTGCTGAGATATAGCTCAGGGGTAGCTGGCTTGTCTAGCATTTACAAGGTCCTATGTTCAAACTCCAGTACTACCCAAGACATACATACACACACATACACACACACACACACACACAAAAAAAAAACACTCAGAGGGACCAAACTAATGATTCTCAGAATAATCATTATAAAATAGTAAATGCAATTAATTTCTATACTTTTCTAAAAAGACATGTCTAGCAAAGATATCCTAATACAGGCACATTCTATCAGAACAATTGAAAGTGAATTTAATCAAATTAATTTATTTAAGTCACAGATTTTGCTAGAGCTGAATATCTTATTAAAAATTAGTGTTGAAAAATTCATCACACATTTCTAAATTTTGAAAAAATGCTATTTCTTGATTTCTAAATCTTATAAAGCTCTAGCTAAAAACCATATATTCAGTATTTTAAGATTCCTACCTCATTTCCCAGGTATCAATCTCACCTTGAGTACTTTCATTGCCTTTTCCAACTTTTTCTTGTTTTTGGAGCTCTTCTTCCCTGTGGCATACTGCACTAGCAGGTCTCTTGCTGTGGGGCCGTCATCCTGAAAGAGATACTACTTTGTAAAATTGGAAACAAGGGGAGCTAGGGTTGTGGCTCAGAGGTAGAGTGCTTGCCTAGCATGCATGAAGCACTGGGTTCAATCCTCAGCACCACATAAAAATAAAATAAAGGCACTGTGTCCATCCACAACTGAAAAATAAAAGTTAAAAAAAATTGGAAACAAGGCATAGATCTGCATAGAAGCAATATATAATCCTTTCAATAACTTTTCGGTTCTTATCTGCTCTGCATACACCTATTAAAAATGAATAAATTTTTAAAATTAAATTAAAAAATATGCACCCTGGGCTGGGGATGTGGCTCAAGCGGTAACACGCTCGCCTGGCATGCACGGGGCGCTGGGTTCGATCCTCAGCACCACATAAAAATAAAATAAAGATGTTGTGTCCACTGAAAACTAAAAAATAAATATTAAAAAATTCTCTCTCTCTTCTCTCTCTTAAAAAAAATATGCACCCATCTGTAAAAAAAACAGACACACACAAAAATTACTGTGTTTATATTTTGATTTTGCTTTTTACTAAAGACTGATATACAGAGTACAACTTTGTATTTATTTGAAAGAAACCAGAAACAAATTTTGATCAAAATGGGAATGCTTAAAATAAAGTCATATATATATAATATACTCTGAATATGTGGAGGTTATTTTTTAAGATTTAATTGTACTGGTAGATCTATATGTATTGATATAAAGAAAGCAAGTTGCAGAATACATGTTATTCATACAGTTCTTAAAAACCTACTATACACATAAGACTTTATGCAGGCATATCCATATTTAAATGGATGAAAAATGAGATGGTTACCTCTGAAGAAGGAACAGCAATGTAGAAATAACATTAAAGTAAAACAAATTTTATCCATAGTATCTAAAAAGTTTTACAGCAAAAATGTATCAATCACACACTGTTTAAAAGATGGCTATCACATATTTCAGATCTAGCTATCAAAATGCTTTAAATGGAAAAGGGAGACTTTTTAGAATTTCTTTTTAATACTTCTAAGAAAATTTTATTATGTCATAAATCTTGATTATTTTTCCTTTTAAAGATGCCATAATCTTCTCCCCTCCTCCCACTGTAAATTTCTATGATGTTGACATTATCTCAAAATATACTGGCAGCAATTTTTATTCTAAATTTGTATAGTAAGATAAAGATATAGCTTTAGAGTTAAGAATAAATAAGGTGGAATAAATCTGCCTTTTACTTCATCAATCTTACTGAATACAAGTGATAAATTCAAAGTGGAATAAAATCTCAATGAAGGACAAAGGTGAAATACAACAGTTTTTCTAACTCTAGTAGTCCAAAATTTTACAAGTTGTTCTCAGAGAAAAAAATGAAATCTGAGAAATTATAAAATTCAGAAGCATCTATCATTAAACTAACCTCAGATTCTGAGTCACTGTCCTGTTTCTCATCTTCATCTTTCCCAAGGAAGAATGTCAAAGCAGCAACTAGTATCTAAAGACCAATCAGAAAAAAAGTCAGTTATCTAACCCAGCTTACAATGACAACAAAAAAACATTTTTTTTTTTTTTTACATTTTACATATACATATGAACTAGGATCTAAAGAAAAATATGCAAAGTGTAGTGGGATTTTTGCTCCTTTTGTTTAATTTAAAAATGTTTTCAACATGTCATCTGTCCCATAAATATGTAATTTTAAAAATCCTTACCTACAGGTGGGAGTGTAGCACAGTGGTAGAACACATGTTTAGCATGCATGAGTTCCTGGGTTCAATCTCTAGCATCATAAAAATTAAATAAACTTAGGATAAAAACTGCCAGGCTCTGTTATCTTTGTCTTTCAGGTAGACTACCAAGAATTTCTACATTCCACACAAGAAAAGTAATGTCATGGCCCTTCTAACAGAAAGTCAAATACAGTTCTTAAAATTCTTTCAATTGTACCAGAGCCTAACAGAAGAGAAGAATTAGAGGGGAAAACAATGTAAACAGCTATCACTCATTACAATGCTTTATAATCTCATAATTGCTTGACTCTTCTACAGCACAGACAACCTAAGGAAGTAGTCTAAGTACAAAGAAAGCCTCATTAAACATAAATCCCACGTTCCATCCACCACTTCTTTACATATCCAGCTCCTTTACCTTCTATCCATAGAAACAGACCACAAAGACAGTGTTTCCACACAGCCCTACAAATGCTCACCTTGGTGACCTTAGAGAAACATGCAGTTGTGATAACATTAACAGTTTTGGCATCATTCCTGGGGGGAGACAATGAATGTTTTGAAGTGGATTTTCATTGTATTGTATTTCACAGTACAGACAATGGCACAAAAGAAACAACATAAAAAATACTTCTGACATTCGAATTTTCAACTCTAAAATTTTTAAATCATGGTTTTTGTATCCAGGTGGTGGTGCACACCCATAAATCCCAGGTACTTGGGAGAATGAGGCAAGAGGATCAAAAGTTCATGGATAGGGGCTGGGATTGTGGCTCAGTGGTAGAGTACTTGCCTAACATGTGTGAGGCACTGGGTTCCATTCTCAGCACCACTTAAATAAATAAATAAAGGTACTGTATCCATCTTCAACTAAATATATTAAAAAAAAAAAAAGTTCAAGGATAGCCTGGGCAACTCAAAGGACACCATGTCTCAAAACAAAATTTTTAAATAGGCTGAGGGTATAGTTCAGTGGTAGAGAATTTACTGAGCATGTGCAAGGCCCTGGCTTCAATCCCCAGTGCCAAAAAATGTCATGGATTCCTAAATTAGTCAACCACAAGTAAAACATTTAATTTTGCCCACTCTTAAGACAGAAAATTTGCAACAAGTAAGGTGAAGTATTTGAAGTACTTTAATGACACAGAATCTACTTAAAGTAAGTGGGGGAAAAAACCCCAACAACCCAGAAGAAAAAACCTGTAATACAGCAAAAATCCAACCATAGTTAAATATGCATGTTACATAAATACCCAAAAGAAATATAAAATATTAACAGTTAATCATGTTTGGGTGGTGGGATTTTATGAAATTAAAAAACAACAGCAGGGCTGGGGTTGTGGCTCAGCAGTAGAGCGCTCGCCTCACACGTGCGAGACCCTGGGTTCGATCCTCAGCACCATAGACAAAAATAAACAAGTGAAATAAAGGTGCTGTGTCCAACTACAACTTAAAAAAAAAAAAACTTTTCTAGTTTCTCCAAATGTTCCAAAAAAGGAAGAAAAATAAATAAATAAAGTTCATCAATAACAAAAGCAGAAGACATGAGTTGGGGCACTATATCAACAAAACAAAGTATATGAAATACAGTATTTCACATGTGCAGTAGTAACTGACTTGGAAATCTTTAGAATGGCAAAGGAAGTAGGGCAGATTTTGAGGTCAGAAGACCTGGGTTTCAATTTCAACTCTTCCTCTTAATACCTAAACTCTTACTCTATTACCTTCCATTTCATTACCTATAAAATGGAGCTAGTTCCATACAGGCTGCCTTTGTTCTTAGGATGTTCTTAAGGGTAAATGAGGTAATCAAGAAACAGTAGTCAATGTTATCTAGTCATTTGGATTGCCTCCATATTCTTACTTCTAACTTAACTTATGATAGATGTATATCAAAGAGCACATGATCAAAAGTATTTGTGTATGTGCTCTGTACTAATTATGAATGAAAAAAAGAATCTACTTCTTAAAAGACAAAGTCATATATCTATTACCAGATGTTCCTTCTGTAGAGTTCTATCATCACATCCAAAGATATCTTGGCTGCAGTTGCATTGCTATCTCTTAACATGGTATACATAAAATTCTGCAAAACCTGAAGAGAAAGAGAAAGAAGTCTTAATACATTGATGGTACAATGCTACAAACACGGACAATAAAAAGGTACTTACTACATTCACTTTATTGTTCTTGTGTTTTGCATTTATATTCTTGATATCAGTTACAATATGTGTGTATAAAGTCTGAGGAAAAGAAACAAAAACATATACATTAAACCTAACCAACATTTCTAACCTATTAAATTTGGATAAAAATACAAATAAGAATAACTTAATTTTACCTATTTTCATTATATCATAAAGATACAAAAAATAAAAGCAAGCAAACCTATAATAATAATTTAAAAAGCAGCTAAAAACCAAAGTAAAGTTATCCTAAAAAGCTAAACATCAAGTTACTGCAGGACCCAACAATTCCACTCCTTGGTATATATCCAAAAGAAATGAAAAACCCATTTCCATATCAGTGTTCACACAAATATTCATAGCAGCATTATTCATAATAACCAAAAAGCAGAAACAACCCAAATGTCCATTGACTGATGAATGGATAAACACAATGGAGTATAGCCATATAACAGAATATTATTTGGAAACAAAAAGAATGCAGTGTCCATGGATAAACCTTGAAAACATTATGCTCAATAAAAGAAGACAGCCAGAAAAGACGTATATTATATGCCTGCACTTATGTGAAATATCCAGAATAGGCTAATCTATAGAGAACAAAAAGTAGACTAGTAACTGTCTAGGGCAGGAAAAGATGGGGGCTGATTATTCAAAATCAAATGTAGTAGTCTTTCAATACTCTGAAAAAAAAAAGGTTTAGGTTAATGAATATAAACTTTTAATTTTTCTTTCTTAAATTTGTTTCATAAACCTTCAGCTTCTAGTTTTATATAGCAAAGACAAGGTCACATGAAAATGTCAACAACAATAATAAAAGTTAGTTTTTTTAGGATGGTTACAGTTATGAATGTCCATGCCCTGATTCAGTTAGTCAGAACAGAGCAGTGGTAAAGGAATTGGATTTTGGAGCCAGATTACCTGGTTTTATATTCCAGTCTCACCACTCAGAAACTGTGTGATCCTAGGCAAGTTACTCTTTTTCTCTGTGCCACAGTCTTTTTATCTGTAAAGTGCTAATAAAAATTATAATGAAAATTCCTATCTCATTGAGCTTTGTGAGTAAACAAATACACAAAAGCTCACAGAATGTGCCTGGCACAAAGTATGCACAAAGTAAATGTTAGCTATTAAATGTTAGCTATTAATACCATACTGCATGTACACAAAGGTTTATTTTTTTTTCCTGTTAAAATTATTCTTGGGCTGGGATTGCAGTTCAGTGGTAGAGCACTTGCCTAGCATGTGTGAGGCACTGGATTCAATTCTCAGCACTGCATATAAATAAAATAAAGGCCCATCAACAACTAAAATAATATAAAAATATTATTCTTTGCCATATTCAAGGACATAAAGCATAAAGAATTCAAGGGATTCCAAACTCTCCACATTTTATATAACTTGAAGGAAGAATGAGATGTAGGGAAAAACTTTTTTGGTCTTTACCTTTCGCAGAAGCTTATCATGGCAACGCAGAAGTTCGAAGAAGAGCTCTAGTAAATTTGATGGATTGATGAGATTCTTATTTCTCAGCAATATCAGAGCTTTGCAAAATGTCTTTGAAAGGAAAAGAAAACATAGTTATAGTATATGTCTTATGGACAAAGGGAAAAAATCAAATAAGAAAATGGAGCATTTATATATATCCCAAAGAGGTTTAGGTCTTTTCCTAACAAGGCACTATTCTAGGCATCGGAACAGACAGTCTCTTTCTGACTGAAGAAGGCAATTTTACAAAGAGAGGTCAAGGAAGGCCTCTCTGGAAGACTGTCTTCATTTGAGAAACCCTAGTGATCAATGACTCCATGAGGATAACATAGGTCAGGCAACAATGAAATGATACACGAAATTGGAATAATCAATATAAGTCTGTTACCTTACAAGACTTGTAGCATTCTTGCTTACCACCAATTTTCATATGCAGTCTTATCCAAATTATGACCTCTAATACTACTTTCCATTAGATCTAATAAGAAATATTTGGAGAATAGTTGGTTGCTTACTGTTTTGTACAGGGAAAACAATAAGAATGGGCTTGGGACTATTTCTTCTAGAATATAATAAGGATGCTTTAAAAAATATCAGGGGCGGGACTGGGCTCAGCGGTAGAGCCCTAGCCTAGAATATATAAGGCACTGGGTTCAATCCTCAGCACCACATAAAAATATATAGAAGAAAGGTCTTTAAAAAAAAAAAAAAATCAGGGATACTTCTAAAACAACTAAGAAGCTCCCCCTTGGCCAAGTGGTGACAATGTGAACACAAAATAATAAGGCCCCAAAAGAACTTAATAAAAGTATTTTAAAAGGTAGTTATAATGTCAAAGAAAAAAATCTGTTTAATTTTTCTTGCTTTTCGTTAAATAGGTAAGTTGTGGATATTTAGTTTCTTCTACAAAGAAATACAATCTGTTTCCATCTATGTAAGCAGGAAAGAGTAAACAAATACTTGGGGATTCCAAAGTACAAAAATAACAGCAAAATAAACTAGATGGAAAGTCCAGTGGTTAATCAGAATTGGTGGTTATCACAATAACCAATAAAATAGGCGGGGCATAGTATCAAATACCTGTGTTGCCAGTTTTTTGAAGCCGGGCTACAGATACAGCTCAGTGCAAGAGCATTTGCCTCGCATGTGCAAGGTCCTGGGTTCACTCCCCATAGCACATGCATCCACACGTGCCAACACACACACACACACACACACACACACACACACACATTAGAACACAAAAAGTTCTTCTGTATATACTAAATTATTCCTCTAAAGAGCAATGCTAACTATTCAGACTCAATCCTTCATGTTCTAGCAAAGGAAACCTCTATTTAAAAAACAAAAACAAAAGAATCTTACTAATCTTTATAAAACATAAAGAAACATACTGCTGGGTGTGGTGGTGCTTGCCTATAGTCCCAGCTTCTCAGGAAGCTGAGGCAGAAGGATTACTTGCGCCTAGTAATTCAAGGCCTGAGCAACATAGCAAGGAGGGAACATACAAACAA
Source organism: Marmota marmota marmota (assembly GCF_001458135.2). Classification (NCBI taxonomy): domain Eukaryota; kingdom Metazoa; phylum Chordata; class Mammalia; order Rodentia; family Sciuridae; genus Marmota; species Marmota marmota. The sequence continues at coordinate 9,187,397 of NW_026000119.1, read as the reverse complement.
AAAAGAAAACCCCAAAACAGTGTAAAAATGGTAGAATTACACAAAGTCTGGGAAAACTTTAAGAACAAAGTTAAAAGTCCACATCATGTACAACCACAAGAATGGGATCTAATTAGAATAAGTTATACTCCATGTATGTATACTATGTCAGAATATACTCAATTGTCATACATATTTTAAAAGAACAAATAAAAAGTAAAAAGAATAAGTAGTATGTTAAATCTATAAACTTAGTTAAATATTTTTACAAGTTTTGGCATAGGATATTAGTATGCTTTGTGATCATAATTATTTTTTGTAAGTACCTGCTGTAAAGATATTTGAAAGGTAGATATGCCTATGTTGGGTTCCCTAAAAGCAGAGTCTGATTCATTGTAAGTCACTTGTGAATACATGCTCTCAAAAGAGAAGTGAAGAATGCAGAATAAGTACAGAGAAAAGAAAAACCAAGCAAAGACACTTACTTGGCTGGAGACTAGCTTTTGTGCAATCACAGGGAAGCCCTGGAGTACAATTTACAATACAGTTAGACCCAACATGAGTTGGGTTTTGCAGTTCATGATAATCAGCTGGGAGTGTAACCTCCCAGATCTAGGACTTTCATTTAGCTGGGGACTATGCTTCAGAGTAAGGTGGTGGTGGAAGTTGGGGGGTTGGAGGGGATCAGCAGTTGACATTCTCAGCAGATAGGGGAAATGGGTACAACAGTTGGTATAAGGGATCTTAACCAGGACCCAAGATCAACCACTAGAGTGACAATGTTTAAATGCTCAAACTGGCCATTTAATGGATAACTTTACTGAATTAAGTATTATATAAAAACTACATATTATAATAATTAAGGTTCTTCATGCATATGAGATTTGAATTAATCACCTACTCAAAACAGGGCATGGTGGAAGAACAGAACAATCAGAGAGGAGAGTAGCAGAAAAGGAGATGAGGGAACAAACACAGGCAGGAAGCAGAGCACAGGTAGGAACTTAACAGGCCACAATGATAAGTGTGAATTATATTATAGATATAAATGAGAACCCACAGAAATTTTAAGGAAAAGGTGACCCTTCTGATTGACATTTTAAAAAGATGTTTAGCTGACAGCCTTTTGTCATTTAAATACATTATCATATGCACACCTAAACACAGTATAGTTTATTGATCAAAAAACTTGTCCTACCATTCGAAGATCTGGATCCAATACACTATGATTGTAGGAAAGAAGATCTTTCAGTTCTTGAGGAAAGTTACTTAGATGTTCTGGGTAGCAGTGACCAATCTATAACAAAGCAAAGGCTTTTCTGAAGTTCCTCTTTCTAAAATTGAGATGCACAGATTTAAGATGTTCTGCAAAAGGAAAGTATTTCACAAAGGCAGATGGTCCCAAATTACTTTTTTCCTATGTGCTATTTCTCCTGCTATTCTCATAGCTCCTATAGTCTTTGTAAAATATCAATGATATCATTGAGAACCTGCTCAATGAATTTGAAAAAAATAGTTTGACAGTTTGGTTCTGATTGTTTCTATGAAAAGACCTAACAAATCCTCCACTCATCGTAGAAGAAAATAAAATCTGTGAGAAAGGGCAAGTTTTAGAAAAACTTAAGCTTCCACTCCAGAATGGAATGAGGTTGAGTATTATTATTAAAATAATATTCTGTAAAAGTGAGTAACATTGATCTTTGTTTTATTCAGAAATTATCTTCTTACCTGTGCCATAAACATCACCAGCTCTGCCAATTCTTTGCTGGGTTTATTTGGTTGTAACTTGAAAATCTCCACATTGGATTTGTAGTGATTATACTGCTGAAGAAACTGTAGAAAAATAAAATTTAAGTTTGTCATGTTCAATTATAAGAGTATCTCAGTACAGAATGAAAAACTATTTAGTAAAGTCTTTGACAGTGGCATGGAGAAAAACATGCATCTCTTATAAAAAAATACTTCTTTTTCCTTATCTGCATTCTTCTAAATGAGTTTTGAAAAACCTAAAGCCATCAAAGATAATCTAAAAACTCTTTCCTTAGAATTACCATTAGAAAGTTAGGTAGTGTAGTATAAAGAACAATACGCAAGAGTCAAAGACTCAGATTCTGGCCCTGTGCTGTCATTTACTAGCTAGATGACCCCTATAAATTGTCTGTTTGGAGAGCACTCAAACCAGCAGAAAAATACCACGACAGAAAACATAGTGTGTTTCAAATACTTGAAATTCTCCTATCAAAAATTACCCTCTTTTAAATATACACTAAGTTCTAGATAGGATATGTTAAGAGTCAAGGGCAAGAGACACATAAAAATTACATAGCTTCACTTTTTCAGCACTTACTACATGCCAACTTCATTATGTACATTATTTATTTCATTGCAATTAGTCCTAACAACCCAATAGTCTAATGTTGAAACTGGTGAGCCAGGCCTCAATTCCATGTCCTATAGCTACTCTCCTTCCATAGTCCAATTTCTTTCTCTTTTGTTTTTTAATTTTGTTTTGTTTCTCTGTGGAGTAACAGTTTGAACTAAGGGGCTCACACATGTTAGCCAAGTGTTCTACCACTGAACTACACTCCCAGCTTCCCATAGTTGGTATTTTTAAATTGTGTATATGTGTGAGAAACAGACACATATATACAGAAAATGCATATTTATTTATCATCAGCTCAGCCCTAAATGGTCCGGTGAATTCCAAATTCTCATATTCATTTGCCTATCTGACATCTGTTTAGATGTCTAAAAGATGTCTTAAACTTAAGTTTTTTTAGGGAAACAACATAACTTTTGTTTCCCTAAAAAAAAAAAAAAAAAAAAAAAATCCTAGGTGTCCACTTATCAGCTTTTACCAAGTGTGGGAGTCAAAAGGCAGTCTTTAATATGTCCTACAAAAACACAGGTCTCCCAGGCCATCCCTCAACCCACTACTCAAAACAGGGCATGTTCATATTAGTAGTATCCCAAAACTCCTGGGGTGGCATCGGGCATTTATATCTTTTAAAGAGACAAGTTATCCTGATACTTCGTGGAGAGCACATTATTTTCTTCCAACATAGCTGAGTCAGTATGTGTCCTCTTTGCTCCTCAACCCTACTTCAAGAGTACTGGCATCCATCCAGATTGATTATTTTTTTCTTCACTGTCCCCACTCCCAGCTTTCAATCAAGTTTTACCCCATCAGTAGAATATAGACATGCTTTTATTTCTATCATCTAATGAGAAACTTTTTGGGTTCCACTTCACTCTCTAGCTTTCACTCCATTTCTCTCTCCACCCTCTCTCTTTTTTTCCCTCCTGCAGTACTGGGAATTGAACCCAGTACTGAGTTACACTCCCAACCCTTTTTATTTTTATTTCAAGACAAAGTCTTGCTAAGTTGCCCAAGCTGGTCTTAAACTTGAAATCCTCCCGCCTCATCCTCCCCAGTAGCTGGGATTACAGGTAAATGCCACCACATATCTGGCTATGCTCTTCTTTTCAGAAAAACTCCTAAATTGCCCAGGCTGGGCATGGTGGCACACACCTGTAATCCCAGGGGCTTGGGAGACTAAGGTGGGAGGATCACAAGTTCAAAACCAGCCCCAGCAACTTAGTGAGGCCCTAAGCAAATCAGCAAGACTCTGTCTCAAAATAAACTGAATTGTGCATAGTTAATCTAATTGCTTTCCTTTTTTTTAAAAAAAAAATTGATATAATTCATATACATAAGATTTAGCCTTTAGGAGTACACCATTCAGTGGTTTTTAATATATTCAAAAGGTCAAACAACTATCTAATTACCACTATCTAATTCTAGAAAACGTTTCACCATAAAAGTCCTATGTGTCAGAAGTTATTTCCTATTCCCCTTACCCTCAGACCCTGGCAACCACTGATCTACTTTTGTCTGTATGGATTCACTTATTCTGGACATTTCATATAGATGGGATCATACTTCATTTGCCTTTAAGCCTACTGTAATCAGATTTCTGCACTCATTATTCCACCCAAACTGCTCATATCAGGGTAGCTAATGACATTAATATTGCTAGATTTATTGAAAGTCTTTATCTTATTTGATTCATCAGCACCTCACATTCTTGGTCTCCCCCTCATCGTGGGAACACCTTTGGTACTTGGCTTCTAGCATACTACCTGGCTTTCCTACTTCATGGGCAAATTTTTTCAGTCCTTTTTGATAGTTACTCAGCAATTATTAGCCTCTAAATGTTGGGAATCCCTGGGGCATTGTCCACTTATCAGATCATTTCTCACTTACTCTACTATTACCATCCTGGTCAAAGTTGGCACCATTTTTTTTCTGTAGATAATTTCAATGGGTTCTTAACTATGTCTGCTTCCACCTTTGCCTTCCTGCAATACAATCTATCCTCAAAACTAGCCACATTGATCCGGATCTCATAAGATTATTCATGAATTCCTCTGCCCAAAAGGCTTCCATCTCACTCAAAGCAAAATCTAAAGTTCTTAAAAACAGCCAGGCTCTATAAGATTAAGCTCCATCTCACCTCTGATTACTCTCCCTTTCCTCATTACCCATTTGAGCTATAATAGCCTACTTTAGGTTCTTCAAACCTACCAAGTACATTCCTATCCCAGGGTTTTTATATTTGCTGTTCCTTCTGCCTAGAATGCTTCTCCTTTAAATATATACGCAGCTCTGCCTCATCCACTTTAAGCAGTTACTTGAGGACTTTTCTATTTTACTTTTTTTACAGTACTTACCATTATTTACCAAACCATATATTCCTTGCCATTTTGTTTCCTCCTATAATAATGCAACCTAATGAGGATGGGATTTTTTTCTGTATAGTTCACTACTACAGTCCCAGGGTCCAGCACCTTGCCTAGCACACCACAGGCAATTAATAATATTTGTCAAATGAATGAACTTCAGTAAGCAGCACTATCACCTACCCGTGTGCAAAAAATAAAACAAAACAAAAATCATTTGTTGTTCTTTCTTTTCCCCTCTTCCTACATCCCCTCCACAAGGGAGCAAGGAAGTCCTACTTGCTCTACCTCCATGACTAGTTCAAATCTGTTCTAATTCTATTGATAATTTCATTGGCACTATTCCAATAGCCATTATAAGTTACCTAGTTCCAGTCTTACTCCTCTACAATTCCTTCCACACATAACTTCAGAGTACATTTTTAAAAATATAAAGGAGGATTGTGAGTTGAAAGTTAGTCTCAGCAATGGTGAAACCCTAAAAAACTCGATGAGACCCTGTCTCTAAGTAAAATACAAAATAGGGCTGGGGATGTGGCTTAGTGGTTGAGTGTCCCTGAGTTCAATCCCTGGTACCAAAATAAAATAAAAATAAAAATATAAATCAGATCATGTCACTTCCCTGTTTAAAACTCTTCAATGGCTACCCAAAGCACAAACTGTAAAATCCACAACAGCCCTGTATTTCCCACATCATTTTCCACTGCTCTCTTCTGTGTTCACTACATTTTAGCCATACTTTCTTCCTTTCCACTTCTTTTTCACCAAGAGCTTCTGCCCTTCCTAATTTTTCTGTTATGCTTTTGACCTGTCTGGCTCAATATCACTATTGCAGAAAAGCCAGAATTCTCTGTTTACAGAATCAAAATTAACAGCCTCTAACATATTCCTATGCAGTCTTATTTTCTTCACAGCCCTTACCATTATAAATCTACCTTCACTAGAATATAAGACCAGGAGAAGAAAGCTCTCATCTGCCTTGTTTATCACTGTATCCCTAAGGTTTAGAATTACATTGATACACACCAGGGGCAACATGTGTGGATTTGTATGTGCATTTAAGTGACTAAAAGAGCCTTCTCACACATTAAAATATACACATAGGTTCATTGATTAACCTTCCCTGGTTACACAATTGATCAACAATAGAACCAAAATCAAGGCTTTTAAATACAGAAATATATGGGCTTTCAGCTTAATACTCTTGTCAATTGTTGTACAGTGTTTTCCCCCATTAAGTCCTAAGCTTTCAATTCTGCAAATATTGCAATGAAATCGACAGATGCATTAATAGGTTGCAAATCATAATCTAGAGCTTATGTATTAATTATGTTGGTTAATATTACATTATAATCACCACTTCCATTTTGTCATTCCTCAGTTCAAACACCTTTAATATTCACAATTCATCCAGGTCACACTTGCTTCCAATGGGTTTGAATCCTGGCTTACCAAGGTATACTAAGCTCCTGATTCTGTCCCTAGCATTCGAGAACACCTCGCCTTCTTCCAGGCACAGCTCAGGGCGCAGAGCTGATGTCCCTCGAAAGCATTTCAATATACGATTTACCAAGGGTTACCCGCTAATTCGTGTTAAGAGTTTCTGAAAAGCAGCAGCTGAGAAACCTGATGAAAAGTGGAGGATAGGGGCAGGTCCTTTGTCTCTGCACCTCAGTGAGGTAGCCAGATAAATGGAGACAAGATGAAGTTTTAAAGAATGTTTTCGTGGTAGCGAGGTCTACAAATCAGGTAGAAGATCCAAAGAGCCCAACTGGTGGAAAACGAGCTCTATGCAAGTTCCTTCCCCAAACCCTTCTCTCCTCCGCAGGGACCCCTGATCCTAAAGGCACCCGGGGAGCCGGGACTCCGGCTCCTCCACGCCCCCCGCGCTGGTCTGTCCACCGAGCGTGCCCAGGCCTCTAGTGTCCGCCGCGCCTGCATTCCGGGAGGCCGGTCTGGCGGAACCGACAGGGTGGGAACGTGTTTAACCCTGCCCCACTCTCACCTCCTCGATGTAGGCTGGCGGGTCCCGCTTGATCAGATTCTGTAACTGCGGCAGATTGTTGGGCAGCTTGTTGTTATTTCTGCTGGACATGTTGGCTGTAGACTGGCTTCCCCCGCCGCCGTTCTAAGAAGGCTCAAGCAGCCGCCAGCAGCCAGTCAATCGCAGCGGCGGCCTGAACTCGTGCTTCCAAGCACAACCGGAAACGGCCGGGGAAAGCTCAATAGGAGGCACCACATTGACTTGGAAAGCGAGCTATGGGAGCCTCAGAGTGCCAAACTTCCTCTCACCGCGGAAATGCTTGCAGGGTTTTGACAGGTGATTTCTCACTTCCCTTAAGCAAGCGTTTCTGAAACGATCTGAATTATAAAGGTTTTTCTTTTGCTTCCCCCTCACACACACATACATGAGCATCATCACAACACTCTTATGAGCCAGACAAATGAGGATTAATAATTTGTTTTTTAACCCCACAGCCCAACGTTAGAAACTAGAAGAAAAAAAAAAAAAAACCCGAAGACTATAAGGGCTGGTATACATAGCACAAGCTCGATTTGGAAAGGGGAAAAAGAGCAAAGAGGAAAGTAAATTAGTTTTTGTATGGTTTTAAATATTCGGTTTTATTTTGGTTTTGGGTGTTTCAACTCATAATGACCTAGAAAAGGAAAAGGATACGTAATGAATGAACCATTGATCGTGCTGATTGGTTAAAAAATGCAAATTAACCTGTATTTAAATTTCAACCACTATTATAACTTTTGCAAACATTCTTCAGCCAGAATTTTAAATTCAGATTCTGGCAATATGAAGAGATGAATAAATTGCTACAGTCCCAAGATATACGTAAGAAAATATGGGTTGGTTAAATGAATGAATGAAACAGGGTGTTGTTAATACAAAACCATACTATTACCTATCCTGTGCTGGGCACTGTTCAAAGGATTTTCTCATATTAACCCCTTTAATCCTCAGAACATCCCTTTAAAATAGGCACTATTTAATCTCCACTTTGCATTGAGGAAACAGGCTCAGGGAAGTTGACTGCCCAAGTTCAGAGCTGTTGAGGAACCCTGGATTTCAGTACAGGCAGCCTGATTATAACTAGAGGAGAAGGGCAAAAACAACCTATTGGGTGGTAACTGATCTGCCTTAACAGCAAGACCATGGTGTTCTCCTGCTTAATCTAAGCAGTTTTTCACAGAACACCAACTTCAGTCAAGGTCACCTATAACTGTAATAGAATGAGTCTAAAACAAGACAACTCTCTAATCACATCTGAGTAAAAACAAAATAAAAAACCCTTCACAAAGCACAGTTTGATACTTAATTGGCTTTGGAGAATAGATATTTTATTGATTGTTGAATCTAATACCTGAGAAGTTTTTATGAAGTAAATGTAAACAATAAATCTTTTCTTAAAACCCCATCCATGGCCAGGCATGGTGGCATATGACTGTAATCCCAGCTACGAAGGAGACTGAGGCAGAAGAATGGTAAGTAAGTTAGAGGCAGGCCTGGCAACTTAGTGAGACCCTGTTTCAAAACTTTTTTTAAGATGGCAGGCTAGGGATATACAATGAATTATTATCAACTATAGTTATCCCATTGTGCTACTGAACATCAGAAGTTATTCCTTCTATCCAACTGTACCCTTGTACCCCATTAACCATCCTCTCTATCTCCCTTTCTGTTTTATGATTAACTGTTTATTTTACAGCTTTAAAAAGAAATAATTGATGTATAAGAAACTGCCCATAAAGTATACAATTTGATGAGTTTTATAGGTATGCACCCATGAGATCATTATCACAGTCAAGATAATGATTATATTGATCATTCTCAAAGGTTTTCTAGACAAACAGGTATCTGCATTCTGTCACCAGAGGCAAGTTTACATTTGCTAGAATTTTATACAAATGGAATCATATAAAACATACACTCTATCATCATTTTCTTTTGAGCCAGTCTTCTTTCACTTAACATATTATTTTGAAATTCATCCATGTTATGTATATCAATGCTTCATTACATCATTTCTTTTTTTTTTCCCACAGTATTTGGGATTGAACTCAGGCACTCTGCTATTGAGCTATATGCGCAACCTTTCTTGTTTTTTATTTTGAGAAAGAGTCCTGCTAAGTTGCCCATGATGGTTTGGTACTTGGAATCCTGCCTCAGACTCCCAAGTAGCTGGAATTATAAGCATGTACCACTGCACCTGGCAATAGTTCACTCCTTTTATTCCTGAGAAATATTCCATCATATAGATAAACAACAATTTGTTTGTACATCCTTCTCTTGTTGGATATTAGGGAGGTTTCCAGTTTTGGGCTATGAACATTCATATTCAAGTTTGTGGACATGATTTCACTCTCTTTAGTAAATGCCTAGGAATGGGATGGCTGGATCATATGGTATGTTTATGTTCAACTTTTAAGAAACTACAAGTCGTTTGCTTCTATCATTCCATTAAAATTTTATTGTTTTGTTTTTCACAGTGCTGGGGATCAAATCCAGAGCCTAGTGCTTGATAAGCAAGCACTCTACCACCGACCTACACCTCCAGCCCCTAAAACTGTTTTTTTTTTAATCAAAATCACTGATTACCTTCACGCTACTAAATAATTTTTTTCATTACTTATCTTACCAGTAGCATTGGGCACATTTGGTCTCTTCCTTCTCTTAGAAATATGTTTGGTTAACTGATCCCCACTCCCCTTGGCCACCTACAGGGTATTTATGTGTAGTGGCCTTAGGGATTCTCATATGTATCAGGGAACTCCTCCAGTTTCCTTTCTAACTCAGAAAAGGCTAAAGTTCTTCAGGGACATAGAGGCTATTATGGACTACATGTCCTACCATACACCCAAATTCATATGTTGAAACCATAGATCCAATGGAATGGTATTAAGAGGTGTGGCCTTTGAGAAGTAACTAGATCAACAGGGTAATTAAGTCAAGAATCCTCAGAGTAGGATTAATGCCCTCACAGAAAGAGACAGTACTCGCTTCCCCTCTCTGGTCTCTGCTACCAGAAACTGATTATCTGCAGGTCCTCTTCTTGATTTACAGATAGTCAGTTCCCAGCCTAGAGAACTGTCAGAAAATGTTTGTTGTTGAAGTCACTCAGTCTGCAGTGCCTTGTTATAGCAACTGCAAAGTAAGACAATGGGCTTATATGATCTGATCTCAAATTACCTCTCTGGGCTTCTTTTCCATCCTCTCCCTTTTGTCCACTTTACCTCAGAAAGATGATCTCCTAGAGCCTTGAATTTCTCAAGCCTCAGGGTCTTTGTGCTTGCTGTTTGCTCTGACAGAAACACCACAGGTCTTGTTCTCTCACCTCCTTCAGGTCTCTCCTCAATGATGGTACATCTGACCTCCCACTCCTCCTCCACCCAATGCTCCCTTCCTTCTTTTCTTTCTTTTTCATAGCCCTTACCAATCTCTGCATATCATATATTTACTAATTTAACTGTTTTCTGTCCTTACGCACTAGAATAGGGGTTTAATGAAGACTTTCTGTTTCATTCACTGCTCTATCCTGACACTTGGAGCAATTCATGGCACAGAGTAGGTAATCAATCAGTTAATATTTGTGGAATGAATGAATAGATGGATAATCTCTACAGTCTATTCTAATACTTCAAGTATGTGATAGAAAACAAAATTTACTTCAGAATCAGTGACTATCATAGTTATTGCCTCTCTTTAGAAACCAATAATGCTGAGTATGTTGAGAAAAGCTGGGCATGGCCAGCCACAGTGGCACACTCCTATAATCCCAGCAGCTCTGGAGGCTGAGGCAGGAGATCGCAAGTTCAAAACCAGCCTCAGCAAAAGGAAGTGCTAAGCAACTCAGTAAGACCCAGTCTCTAATTATAAAATAGGGCCAGAGGTGTGACTCAGTGGTCGAGTGCCCCCTGAGTTCAACCCGCAGCACCCAAAAAGAAAAAAAAAAGAGAAAGAAAGAAAGAAAAGGAGACAATCCAGGAATGTGTCAATTCCCTCTTGTTTAAAAATATATTGTTCTAAAGATTGTTAGACCATCCATTAGAGGGAGCTCGAGCTCTTCTTTTTAACAAGAAAATCACACCATTGGACAAAATGACCACAGGCAAACAGGAAATTGACAGAAGAATCTTGAATCCTTTCCAAAGCTAATTTCATTGTTTTTTCTTTTTTCTCCCTCTCCCCCCTCATATTTATTGTGAATTTTTGCACAGACCATCTATTTCTTTCTTTCCTGTGGGCAGTGTAAACTATTGGAACTGCTTTTGTACAACTCTATCAACCCCAGGCTTAATGGAGTCTGGGTCTAGTTCCTCCATCACTCTGGTTTTTTGTTTTGTTTTTTTTAGGGGGGGTGTTTGTTTGTTTGATTTTCAATTTGTTTTGTTTCTGGTCTTATATACCACATCCGAGTTCTTAAATCAAAATGTTTCTCAAAACCACTAATTTTTTATTTTAAGTCTGTGTCTATCTTAACATCTCAAAGGGTAAAAACATTTTTGTTTTCTCTTTTTTACTTAATTTCTTAAAATAGGTAATGATTTCATGAATAGGGAGTCAATAACTGGCCGCTTTGTAGATAGATGGCTGCACATTTTGCTAATGTTTAATCCCATATGGATAACAGAAGCCAAGCCTTACCCTATCCTTCTATCAGATTTCTTGGGGGTACCAGATGAACCTTACAATATTAACCACCTTATTCTATAAGCTCTGCTGTCACTCCTAGATTAATTTAGACTATCGAAGGACTATTGATGTGGTTGCATTTGGATACTGCTGATTTTTGTTGTTATAGGAAACTATTAATAAAATTACCACCAAGGGGCCCAAGATCCTCCCACACCACTATATAATATTTTCATCTCATGAGGAACATAGTAGGTTGTGACTGTTATTTTTTTTTTAATTTTAGGCAAGATATATAAGGATCTGTGGGTCCCTTTTCAGAAAACAAGTTACAACAAAGGGAGAGAACATATGTCTATAATTTGTCTCTTTCTTTCTTTGCTTATAAGCTATGTTGGCCTCCATATATATGTGCATATATACACACACAGTATCAGGAAGAAATCTATTCTTCTGTAATCCAAATGATATGAGTTGTGGTGAGTGGGCTTAAAAACCCATAATTTCTTTTAAGAAATGAATCAAAGGGGTTAGAACTTCTGTCTTCTCCCTCTCCTGGAATATTCTGGTTATGCCCTCAGGTACTGAGTTACAAAAGGAGCAGCATTTTCTCTGTTATATGCCCCCAACCTGAGGGACTTACAGAGGTAACTGGACAGTTGGAGAATCCCACCATTAGGCAGAGGAATGAGTAATGTGGGAAGTAACTGGACTTTATTTGATCTTGCATTTGATAGGGAATACAGAAAGAGTGAATGAAACCTTTTTGGAGTCTTTTAATTTCCACCTCACTGTTATCAGAATAAACTAAAGCCAGAGAGGTAGCATTTTCAGTTTTTTTTTTTTTCAAATTTTGGCAATTCTAAATTAGATCATAAGACAGTCTGTTTTAAAATATAAACATTTTATTATTATTATTATTATTACTTCTTTTTTTATGTTTTTCTTTTTTTTAATTGGTTATTCAAAACATTACAAAGCTCTTGACATATCATATTTCATACATTAGATTCAAGTTGGTTATGAACTCCCAATTTTACCCCAAATACAGATTGCAGAATCACATCAGTTACACATCCACATTTTTACATAATGCCCTATTAGTAACTGTTGTATTCTGCTACCTTTCCTATCCTCTAC
>NW_026000119.1:9052059-9174871 GCF_001458135.2 Marmota marmota marmota | reverse complement strand
GGGATTCAGTTTCATTTTGTTGCATATGGATTTCCAGTTTTCCCAGCACCATTTGTTGAAGATGCTATCCTCCCTCCATTGCATGCTTTTAGCTCCTTTATCAAATATAAGATAGTTGTAGCTTTGTGGATTAGTCTCTGTGTCCTCCATTCTGTACCATTGGTCCACCCGCCTGTTTTGGTACCAGTACCATGCTGTTTTGTTACTATTGCTCTGTAATATAGTTTTAAATCTGGTATCGCTATACCGCCTGATTCACACTTCCTGCTTAGAATTGCTTTTGCTATTCTGGGCCTTTTATTTTTCCATATGAATTTCATGATTGCTTTCTCTATTTCTACAAGAAATGCTGTTGGGATTTTGGAAGGAACTAAGGTCCTAACTTCCTCCTAGCAGGCCTCACCTAACTGGTGAGCAACTTTTAACACATGGGCCTTTGGGGAATACTTAACTATAGCACTAACTTTTTAAATAACTTACCTGGTGTTTAGATTTCCTCCATACCTACTTGAGGCCTTATAATATTTGAACATGTATAATTTCAGGAGATAGAAAAAGGTGAAGACATTTTTGGTTCCCTGGGTTTAAATCTCATTGGAATAGTGTTACCCCTGAGGATTAGGAAATAAACTGAATTCCATATAAAATTACAAGTCAACAATGTCATAAGGCCATGTTGTCATATTTTCCATGGAAGTTTTTTTTTTCCTAGCCCCAAAGAGCTCCTTTTAGAGAGATTTTGTGTCTTTATCTTTTTGTTGTTGTTGTTGTTATTGGGGATTGAACCCAGGGTGCTCTACCACTGAGCTCCATTCTCATCCTTTTATTTATTTATTTATTAGTTGTAGATGGGCACAATATCTTTCTTTTATTTATTTATGTGGTACTGAGGATCAAACTCAATGCCCCACATATGCAAGGCTAACACTCTACCACTGAGCTACAATCCCAGCCCCTTATTGTTTATTTTGAGACAGTCTCACTAAATTGCCCAGGTTGTTCTTGAACTTGCAATCTTCCTGCCTCAGCCTCCTGAATCATGGGGTTACAGGAGTGTGCCACAACACCTGGGTTCATGTCTATTTTAATTAATATTGCATGTCATTAGATGAAAAACAAAAAGTAAATGAATAAGGACACATCAGAATTACTGTTAAGCATGAACTTGTTAAAGGGCATGTTTGAGACATGAAAAAGAAAACCAAGATTTATTTTCCAATCAATGATCTATTTATTGATCCTATTGTCTTTTAAGAAAGAAAATGCTTCAAAGTACAAAGTACTTTATGTCATACTAGTTTGAATTTAAACATTATTTACTTAGTATATATGCATGTATAAATGATGAATGATTAGAATACGGGACTATATGTTTATCACAAATATTTATTGAAAACAGGTAGTCTTTGGTTTTTAGTTATACACTGTCCACTTTACCTGTGAGGTGCAAGGTAACCGGGCCACAGACTCAAAATATGGAACATTTTTATATTTTTTCAGAGAAATTATATGAAAGGACCTACAGAGTTTCATGATTAGGTAAAGTTGTTTAGATGGGATCACCACTGGGCAGCACTCAAAATCACGAGCAGCATGAGGAGTGACAGTATTTGGGAAGGTGAGTTTAGGCTTACATTCCGGCCAACGACATTCTCTCCTATTCAATTCCTGAACATGCTCTCAGAAGAAATTTCCCAGCCTCGAAGAGGCTAACTAGATACCAAACATGCCTCCACTAGCAGAATTCACTCTTCCCGTTGGCTCTTAGTGTCTTATCATTCCTTTTCTTTGTGAAAGATGGTGTGATAATTGATAATCACAAAACTTTGCAAATTCTAAAACAAGGTCACCTGGCAATGAAATTTGTTTTGCCTTCAATTAGTTTTTAGAAGTATCTTGGTAGCTGTCTTTTTAAACTACAGAAAGTTGGAACTTGTCAGGAATGGTATTGAAGGAATTTTCATATTGGTGGCAAAAGGTTGGGCACTGGCTAACATCTCTGTGTGTGTGTTTCTTTTCTCTGGTTTTTCAGTGCTAGGGATCAAACTCCAGTCCTTGTACATACTAGGCAAGCACTTGACCACTGAGCTACATCCTCAGTCACAATGCGTGATCTCTAAAGCTGCTTTTCATTATAAGATTACATGATTCTAGATGCCATATATATCTGGAATGTTCTGGAATAATAGTCCAGAATAGTCACAAATGTTTGAAACATGTGCTTCTTATTTGTTAGAGAAGCCAAGTTAATATCCTGTTATATAATAAACAAGGATGTTACTTCATCCTTCTTTCCTGCAGTGATAATGGCCAGAAGATAATGATTAAAAGAGGTTACCCAGGGTTAGACACAGTAGAGTAGCCAGGAAACATCCTGCTTTCTCTGAGAGGATGGTCTGACTGCCTTCCTACCTATAACAGATACAATTAGTAAACTATTCAAAACCCAGCCTCACAGTCTTTTAGATGTGGTGGCAGACTCAAGGAAGTTAAACTGTAACTCTGCCCTCAAGGAACTGACAATCTGGTTAGAGAGAGAAAACAGACATTCAGAAATTAATTAGATGACAATTAAGTGATCCTCCATATTGTACTAAACACTCATGAAATAGTAGTTTTATGATGATTTGAGCATCCAGAAAAATTTTTGAAAGATTCACTTACTTATTTTTGCAGTGCTAGGGATCAAATCCAGGATGTTACATATGCTAGGCAACTGCTCTACCATTGAGCTATACACCCAACTCTCCAGAAAGGTTTTATTTAAGAGGCAGGACTTGAACTGAACCTTGAAGACTGGGATCAAGTAGAGATAAGCAGGGAGAAGAAGGCATTCCTGTGGAGTATAGAGGGAAAAGTGAGAAAGGAGTACACCCAGGTGAATGAATTTCATGAATGAGTGCATAACTTGTGTAGTGGAGAGAAGACAGGCACTAAATTGTGGCAAGATGGTGAAGAATTGGCTTGAGTAAAGTGAAGGGTAATGACAAGAAACAGTGTGGTCAATTTGGGCAGGCAAGAGTCACATGACCTCAAAAGCCAGAGAGAAGTTTCTGAAAGCTAAGCTCTGGTGATCTCCAGTGATGGATCCTCAGAAGGAAGCAGCAGACACATTGTGTGAAAGGCCTACAGGTTGGTTCAAATGCAGATGCCAACAGCCATGGCAGCTTGGCGAGTCCAGCTCAATTCCAAACTGCATGACTCACTGGCACATGGACAGGTCTGGGGCTTGCTGACACATACCTCAGAATACTCTCTAGAGGCTGTAGTTTGTGGCCACGGAAGCCCAGGCAGCTGTTATGTGTGGGATGTATTTGTGTGGATATTTGTCCAGATGTGGGTGTTACTGAGATCATAGCCTTACACATGATGAAATTCAGTTGGTTGAGGGTAGAGGAACAAAGACAACTATTGCCTCTAACAAGTCTTAACATTTTGGTTTTAAAATCAACTTTCTAACTTTAGTTACATTTTTAAAAGAGTACTTTAGATTTTCTATTCAAACTAACAAACTGATTTATTAGAGGTCATCCCTTCTTGGAATTATTTCAGTATAATTAAAAAAAAAATTTTAACATAAAGTACTTGATGGTAAAGTGGTCTCTTATGTAGTCTTCTTTTGATGAGGACGTTGGGGTCTTTTAGCTTTTAAAAATGTCTTCATTTTTTGTTTTCCCCCTTTCTTTTGCTTTTTCTTTTGGCTGACCTGCAGAGAGGGGCGGGGAAAGGATAATATTTTTTAATTTTACAAATTACCCTTCCTTATATCCAAACTCCTGACTGTGGTTTTTCTTTATTCTCAAAACTGTCTTAAAGTTGCCTTCTCTCAAAGGGGCCTCTTTTGATTCTCTGATTTGCTCACTTCTTTTGTTTGTTCTCCTGGCTTATTGATGTCCTCACACCAACTTTGCTTACCAGCCACCTGCCCTGACTGAAACCCTCTGAGGTTGGTAATATCATCATCCACTTTTTATACATGAGGGGGTTGAGGTTAAGAGAGGGTGACTTGTCCAAAGTTGTGAAGTGGCACCCCCTTTCTCCACAGAAAAGCCATCTTCACCATGGCTGATTTTAGGACTGTCAGCAAAAGAGTCCATTGTAGATAAACTTCCTATTTTCATGTCACCCTGTTTACTTGGCCACTGGCCGAGAAGATACCAGCACTCTAGGTGCTGGACACCCCCTTACTAGTTTTTCACAAATGTATCCAGTATAGTACTTTGAAGAAATGTGCAAACAAGGCCTCTGGCCTTGAGCTGAGCTTCACAGAGAAGTCTACATTTTTAAGATAAGTTATAATTGGGCTCCATGGTAACAGCTGGCAGGGGGAGGAAAGAAAGGGGAGAAGAAGTTCTCCTCTTCTCAGGTGTTATCCTTGAAGAGTTAACTTGCCCAGAACAGTGAAATAAAAAGCTGCTTTTATGTAAACTTCTGCAGACTGTGAACTTCTGAGCCCCTCCCTTACATGCTGGGTATAAAACTCTGAAACTCCCTGAACTTGGGGTTCAGGGGATTGATTGATTACAGCAAAGGCTGTACCCTCTGAACCTGGCTGCAGCCAAATAAAACTGTTTCCTGCTATCTTCGGTGCCTTGCCTCGTTTGTCCCTACAACTGTTGGACAGCTAGTACATGGCCAGTCAATAGTCTGTCAGACCACAGAACTAATGCTCCCCACCACATATTCTGTGTCCTTCATCAAACCCAACTCCTGAGCATGTCATGCAGAATTCTTCCCACTTTGTCCTCACTGACTCTTCCACCTCAACATCTTTCTCTCTCCACATAAACTTCAGTCTTATTACATGAGGTTGCCTGAACACAGCAAGCTCTGTCTTGATTTTACTCTTGTTCACACCGTCCTTAGCCGCCTGGGGAGCTACCTACCCTTCAAGCTCCAAATCAATGTCACCTGATATATGAAGTCTTCCTTAATAATTTCTCCCTGTCGCTTTCCTGGTAAAATCAATTACTACTTTCTCTATAACCCTCAAGATTCTTATATATACCTTGATATTATATGTATGCATTGCATCACAACTAATTAATTCTTGCTATAGAAGGAAGGGACTATATCTTATTACCTTGGCATCCTTCGTGTCTACCATCAATTCAATACAATTCAAAAGGATGAAAGGTTGAAAACTGTACCCTTCATTGAGCTACACAGAATTCTTTGTTTTCCACAATTTCTAAAAGATAGAAAACTGTTCTTCTTTTCACCAACCTTTTCTTTCCACATCTTCACCAGTTTTTTCACATAACCTGAATCTGGGTTTAGACATTCTTCATTCCCGTTCTTCATTGTAGCACTGCCAAAGAAACAGCAATGAGATTTCTTTTTTCTCTGTAAATAATTTGATTTTTTTTGTAGAAATAATAAAAATAGGTATGAATTTTGCTGAATTTTTTAGTGAAATTACTTTAAATTACTTAAAAATTTAAAGACAAGATTATTTGGTTGCATTTTAAAAATTATAGCAGCCCATCCAAGAATAACTTCATGATATTTCATTAATCTCTCCGTACAATCTGAAAATAATAGTAGAAATTTCATATATAATTCTTAATATAGGTATGAAAGAACTTAAAATATGCATATCATTTATCCTAGCAATGATAGGAAGAATTAAAGACAATACTGTCACAGTAAGAATTTGGCAATAGTCAAAATTTGGAAATAATGTATATTTCTAACAGCAGGCATTGGTTATATAAATTATGGCACCTCTATATAATATAATTTGACCATTAAAATGACATTATTATGGCTGGGGCATATAGTTCAATGACAGAAGCATGCTCCCTGGGTTCAATCCTCAGCACCAAAAAATAAAATAAAAGGGGGAGGAATTATTAAGAAAAAATGAAATTATTATAGAAGATTTACAGACATAAACATGAGAAAATGTTCATAATTATAGTGTTAATGAAAATCATATTGCAAAACTGTTCAGTAAAGGAACTGTACAGGTAGGAACTCTATCTTATTATATTATCCTAAGTGTCTCCCATCAATTCAAGACAATTCAAAAGGATGGAAAACAGTGTCACAATATTTAATAAATGTCTGTTACAGGTTAGACACATACATATACTCATGGGTGCTATGTGGACCAACTTCTTTTTATGTAAGTAAATGTCTATTAGACAAAATTCTTAGTAGCAGAAAAGCAGGTCATAATCATTTGGGAAACTGTGTGAAATTCCATTTTTGTTCCTCTTGATGCTTCAACCACATCTTCCACAGAATTTTCTCTTTATGCAGAGCAAGAACACCCTGAAGGCATAACTAAGAGTCACCAGGCCAACTGAAATCATCCAAGGGCAACTCCAGGCCTGACCCTAACCCTAAGCACCCTTATGAAAGGGAGAGGATGTAGAGTTCCCTGGATCATATGCTTTGATCATAAGGGAAGGGAACACTTTACGTACATAGAATACCACTGATTTCAAGGACCAGCCAATTTCTGGAATCCATAGTATAAAGCTTTAAGGGCTACCTGAAGAGCTCCCAAAGCACACAGAGCAGCTGCTTTGGGTGTGTGGCCTTTCTGATTAGATGCCTGCTGAGCACCCTAGATCAATAACATAATTGGATTAAAATAACAATTAGATTTATGTTTAATAACAATTAGGTTTTTTAAAGAACAGCAATGGGAGAACAACCTCTACAAAGGCAAGAATTTTTATTTGGTCCACTGCTGTGTTTTGAAATGCTGTCAGCCAAAGATGAGGGATCTGTAGGATGAGTAAATATCACACTGACTTTGCAGGAGCATTAAAATAAGTTACAAGCATCATAAAAGCAAATGTACACAAACATACCTAATACAATAATTAAAAAAAATAAAATGGGCTTGAAACACTCCTATTTGAGGGTGCTCAAGAGATGTGGACCAATTTCTTAGGAATTTAAGTGGACCTTAATGGAATGGAGTTGGTGGAGTTTTGGACCAAAAAGCTGTTCAAAGGATTTTTAGACTAAAATGTATCTCATTTCAAGATATATTTCAAGATATTCTGCCAATGCCTGAAACTTCAGATAGCAGTGAATCCTATGTATGCTGTTTTTTCCTGTACATTCTTATCTATGATAAAGTTTAATTCATAAATTAGGCACAGTAGGAGATTAACAATAAATAATACTATGATGAAATAATTTTAATTATATACTATAATAAAAATTATTTAAAACTTATGAACTATTTATTTTTGGAAATTTTCACTTAATATTTTCAGACCATGATTGACTGTGAGTAAAGTGAATCAGCAGATAAGGGGCAACTATGGTATGTTGTACATGATTTTATTGATTTTTATTTGTGTATCTATATGCATAAAATATTAGTGTGTGTATATATATATATATATATATATATATATATATATAGTGTGTGTGTGTGTGTGTGTATAAACACATATACCCAAAGCAAATAAGGAAGCTTTGGAATACCATGTACCCAGAAGGTATATGATAGTATTTATCACTGGCTGGTAGGATTATAGGTGATTGTCAGTGTCTTCTTTAAGAAGATTGTCAGTGTCTTCTTTAAGCATTTTCTAGGAGCCCATTTTCTGGACTGCTTGAATATATGTTTTCCAGGTTACAATCCTAATTAGTCTCAAATAAATGAAATGTTATTTTTGTTCTTGAAAAACAAACTTCTCTACATTGAAGACGTGCTACTTCACAGTCTATCATACTTGGTTCTCACTCTCTACCAGAAATTTAATTTTTTTTTAGAAAAAAAGAAAGCAGCAGACAGACTTATGGAAAGGGTAACTATCTGAACTTTAAGTGTCTGCATGGGCAAGCACTCCATTTGCCATCATTTCTAGATCACTGCCCTCATTTTGTGAAGTAATAATAGTCACACTAAATTTAGTGCCCTTGCCAATGTGGCACCTGTGTATTGAATGAGTTTTTACTTACATGATTTCAGTTTTCTCACAGGAAGGGCTTGGGGCAAATTGTTTAATGTCTTTTAAGGCTTTAGGGTGGATTTTCCCCTGCCTAGTACTGATGCAGGAACAACGGTCATTCCTCATTATTGGGGCTCCTATCAGAAAAAGAAAGAGTGGAATACATGCACGTGTTAGGTCAATTCTCCCATTGAGGCAATTCATCAAAATGATACATGCATTTGATCATAATTATTTCTATCCCTTGCTGTCGGTAGATCATAACCACAAACTTTTGAAGCAGGTATTTCTCCCCTTTGTAGATAAAGAGGTTAAGGTTCAGTTAGATTAAATAAAGACCAATCACAATAGCTTTCAGGGGGCAGGAGTACAAGTAGGATTTCAGCTCAGGTTTTACTGTGTCCAAAGGTGCTGCTTTTAAATACATCACCTTACAACTTTAAGAGGAGTAGACACTTTCACAACATTTTTTTTTCAAATAAATTTATTTTTTATATTTATTTTTATAAATATAAAAGTGGTGCTGAGGATGGAACCCAGGGTCCTGCTCATACTAGGCAAGTACTCTACTGCTGAGCCACAAATTCAGCCCCCCACAACATTTAATAAATGCCTATTATAGGTAAGACACACAGACATATAATTCATTAGCATTATGTGGTTCCAACTTCCTAAGGAACTCCCAAATACATTTATTCCCTGACCCTAGTGAAATGGAGTTGATACAGGTTTGAACAGAGAGCTTTACTTAACTATAATTACCACTTCCAACCTCATCCTCTATGATCCCCACTGCTTGATTTTCAATAGTGCTTTAAATTTGGGGAAAGTTTTGACACTCATTCAGCATATATCTATGCAGTGCTTACTGTGTCACACATTAACTTCAAAATACCATTTTACAAATATGGAAACTGAGTTCCAGTAAGGTTATTAACCAAGGTAACAAAAATAGTAAATGGATTAGGGGCGATCTCTCTGATTTCTCGATTCTCAATTGGTTAAACACAGACATATTTATCAAGAATCCATATCAGGAAAAAACATGAAAACAGTATAGGAAACAGAGTCTCTTATCTCATTATCAGCTGCCAGTGCTGCTGTTTCACATCCCTTATTATAAACCACCCATTTATGTGAAATGGAAATAAAATATGCAGAAATTTCTTGGCTCTGAGATAGGGCTTCTTGTTATTAAATGTTCAAACATTTATTAAGACTTAACTAGGAATGTACACACCTAAATTGAGAAGACTTGTGTTTGACTTGGCAGGTCCAAGTTATGATCTTCAGATAATCAACCACATCACCAAGATGTTTTTATGAGTGACCAACATTACTTTCTGGGGCATGCAGAATATTCAACTTTATCTGATGAACCTATAGGGCTTAATAGTGAGTCATACCTCTGACTCTACTAATGTAATATAACTCATAATCCCTTACCTTGAACTCCAAACAGAACCAGGAAGATGAGGCCCAAGAGGAAAGGAACACCGCTTTTCTTCATAGTCAGGGAATGGAGTTCTACCAAGTCACTGCTATATATTTTGAACCTGAGGAATTCTTTTGAGAACATGCTCTGTGGAACCATATTTATTTAGGAGATCAATTTTCCTCCTAAACTCTGATTGGATGTTGTCCTTAGATCAAGCTAAACCAACCACAAATTGATTGTGCTGGGGGAAATCCTAATCTCTGATCCAAGGGAATTTCTGCTTGTTTTATTTCCATTTCACATAAATGGGTAGTTTTTAGAAAGTGATGTGAAACCAACAGCACTTGCAGCCTTTAGCAAACTCACAGCTGTTCACCTGGGAGAAGAACAGGTTATGCGATGAAAATACTAATGTCATACAGTAAGAGTTGGAGATATGGTTTCCAGATGGGAAATATTACAGTTCACTTAAGTGATTCCCTTATTACTTACGGCCTAGCCTTCTGTACAATACATGGCTACATTATCTTTCTCATATTGTCCATCCAGCAACTTTAAGCACCTTAATTTCTTCAGGGGCCACGTTATTTTCTACTGGTGGTAATTTCATTTTGTGTCATTGATGCCATAGCCTATTATTTTTAAAATTGATAGATCAGTTAACATTATGGTTCAGATACATGTAAGAGACCCAAATTAACAGTGGCCAAGATAGAGGCTTATTTCTCCTTGACACAGGTAGGTGGACCAACGCTTGTATGGAGGCTCTTTTCCCTGAGGTTGTCCAAGCTCCCTCTATCTTATTGCTTTGCCACCATTCTAGGTCACTGCCCTCATCTACAAGGCAAAGATGGCCTGCTACCATGTCTGATTTCCAAGTACAAAATAGCAGAAAGGCCGAAAAAGGGCATCTTATTCCTTTTGAAACTCAACTTCAAAGTTGCAGCTATCATTTTCCATCACAGCCCTGGCAACAAAACTTATTCACATGGCCACACCTAGCTGCAGGGGAAGTTAAGAAATGTCATCTTCATTCTGGTTGACCTGCTAAAGATCAGAGGTTCCATTACCACAAAACAGTGTTTCTCAGGTAGGGTGGCTCATTTGGGGCACAAGCCCAGGCCCCTGGTTTGGCCTGAGGCTTCCTCTGACTCTGGCTGTCCTCGCTCTCTCCTGATCTTTAGTGCCGCAGCAGCCACTTCTCCAAGCCCCAAAGGTAGCATTTGAAAGCAAAGACTGTCATTCCCATCCCCAAAGAGGCACAAAGACAAAACCCAAGAAGCTGAACTATAAGATGGAGACAGATAAGTTTGCTTAAGCACAAATATTGATTTTGTTAATCTCTCTGCAGAAAAAGAGCATTCGTCCCAGAAGAAAGTTCTGGAAGTCTGGCACAGTAAGTATCCAGCAAATGCTCTATTAGTGAGTGAAGGGGCTCTGCGGCTGCATCCAGGCACCGCTCTGGCCCCGTGACCTCCTCGAGGCCCGTGGCGTGCGCACTGCGCATGCCCATCCAGCTGTGATTCCAGAACCTTCTTCCGCGAGGAGGTTACGGCTGGAGCTCCCAACGCTCACTCTTTCCTCGCCCGCCGCTGGTGTTGCTGCTGGTTGTCCGCTGCTGCTCTGATCCTCACAGGGGGAAGAGAATCGCTTTGGGGAGGAGAGGTAGTGTGTGTGCCCTCGGGATCTCTCCTCTGTCCTCTGGCCCCTGTCCTGTAGCCTCCCCAAGGGGAGGCCGCATTTCCTGGGGAGGGGGAAGGAGGCAGGGGGCTCACAGAGGCCCTTTGGGAGCTTCCACAGTAGGCTTGGGTGAGGCCTGCGGGAATGAAGGCCCCAGAAGGGTTGGGTCGCCCACCGGGCGGAGGCCTCCAGGCGAGGCTCCCAGACCCCAGAGCTGGAACCGGACCTGTTGGACTTTAGAAAGTGGGAGTTGGGGTCAGTGAGGAGTCGTTCGAGGCCAGGCCGCGCCTTGTTACCCAGGAGGGTGGATGCTCTAGCGGGAGGAGAGGGCTTCCCAGGTGAGTGGCGGAACCACTGGGGTGGAAATGAAGACTACAATGCCCGCTACTTAGGTCTACTCGGACACTTGCTTCCCAGGCCTCGTTTTTTTTTTTTTTTTTTGGGGGGGGGGGGGCGGGGAAATCATCATGCAAGCTCAAAGTGCGCTTCTGATTGGGCAGAGGGAAAGAGAAAACCACTGACAGCACACTTATGACTAAACAGGGCTTTTAGGAGAAATAGAAACCTGGTGAGAGGATATTGCAGGAGTTTCCCACAATCCTGGGAAAGGAGCCAAAGTTTGTCAGGACTGTTGAAATCAACAGATAGTTCTTAATTCCCCTTTGGACCAGAGTTTTAATTTCTTTTGCCTTGAAAAATTCCAGTTCTGTGTCCCCGAGCACCTGAATGCTGATGTAACCCCCAAGAGCCTTGGTTTTCACATGTTGTCTGGCCTCCCACTTCCATCTTTTTGGTTATGGAATCAGTGTCATCTGTTTTATTTTATATATAGTGTGACTCACTGTGTCACAGTGAAGATGAGAGGCTTCCTTTTTACCACGGGAGAGGAAGTTTCATATTGAAACCCTCAGGCCTGTTTTAATTTCTCACGGTGTGGATTTCCCCTCCTTTTAGCAGCTACTGCTAGAATTAAAAGGATGCTGACTCGGAAAAAGTGTACTTTGTTAAAGTCTCAGAAGCCCTGATTTATAGCATTCTGAGTTTTCTTTTTCCTTTTCTACTCCCATGCAGGAAGTTAGTCTTTCCTTCTATAAAATTATTATGTGGTGAACTGTCTATGTACAAAAGTCATAGCTTTGTAGTGTTTCTTAATGGTGTCTGCATCTCACCTCATTAAGAGAATGGATCAGGTTCTTCCTTAGCTAATCTTACTAGCTGGCCTTTTTGTTTATATGTCTCATGCAAAGCTTGAGAACTGGGTTAGGTTTGTGAATAAGCAGTCTTGAAAGGGAAAGTCAGGACCTCATTTCAAGAACAGCTGTGGCTAAATGTTGGCGCTAACACAGCATTTTTGTTCTGTGACTTTGGCAAGTTGGTTGTGATTATAGTTGGGAAGAAACTCCTCCCTAATCTGAAGAAAAAGCATCCTGAAAAGAAAGAAAATATTACTATATTTAAAACATTCATTTTCATTTTAAACGATTTACTTTAAAATTGTTTACCTAACTCTATAAGAAAACATCCACTTTCTTGAAACTCTTATTTACTATTTATCATTCATTTCACTTCATTCATCGAGCTATTATTATTATAATTCTAGACTCTGAAGACACAAGTTATTTACAATAATTTCTGCCTTTAGAGAGGGTACAGTGAGTGGGGGAAAGCAGCATATAAACTAATAATTACTGTAGGAGAAGTGCTGCATTAGATTGTTCAAAATAATTGGAAGTTCAGGGAAGTTTGAAAGGGTTCAAACACAGCTGTTTGAATTGTATCTGGAAGGAAGACTTGTTTGGAGTTCATTATTATAAGAAGGTGTGGCAAGGTATTCTGAGCAGGAGACATGAGAAGGTATGACAAATATCAGAAGTACCAAGTATTTTGGCAAGGGGGAGGGTAATAATTAGTGATTTAAAAGTTTATTGATCCTAGTGTGAATTTTGAATGTAGATTAATTGTACCAAAGTAGTGTATAGAGGGGAAAGTATAGTCCTGCATTTAAGCAAGTGATAATGAGGGAATGAGTGAGAAATGGGGCTGGAAAGAAAGCAGGTACCAGAGTTTGATAAAAAGCCTTATAAATACTCTAGGTGAGGAGACATTGAAGGATTTTTAATCAAGGGAGTGACAGGAAGAGACTTACACACATCTAACCTTTGTTACTGAACAATACCTTTTAACTAATCTTACTTTAATGGTTCTTCATATTTCTAGTTTGTTTATTTGCAATGTTGGCCACTTGAATCTGCTCCCCCCCCCCAACATTTCAGTAATACAACAGTGCTCTTTTTATTTCGCAAAAGGTTTTACTTTCTTGGTGCAAGGCAAGGAAGCACGTGATTGTATTCCCAGCTACTTGAGGGGCTGAGGAAGGAGAATTATTTGGTCCTAGGAGTTTGGGGCTAGTTGGGCAACATAGCAAGACCCCTGTATTTTAAAAGAAAAGAAAACAAAACTAGAAAAGGATTTTACTGTCTTGGGATATTTTCCTTCTTTGGGACAAAGGTTAAAAAAAATTTCTATGTTTTTGGTAACATTTTGGCAGATTGTTTGCCATAAAGAGTAGACTAAATTTGTAACTACCCTTCCAAACTGTTGATGTACCTGATTCCCAATTCTCTTACCATTTGTATTTGTTTTTGTTATTTAATATGCGGAAATTGGTACCAGAGGTTAGTGTTTATTTCCACTTTTTAACATTGACATTTTAGTTTGTGTTGGCTTAATACCTGCATTTTCTACCTTTTCAAGATCAGTTGTCAAGTAGAGTCAGAGTAATGTAGTCCATCATTATCCATGGGGGGTACATTCTAAGACCACCAGTGGATGCCTGAAACCATGGATAATACCAAACTATCTTTTTATATGCTATTTTTGCCTATACATACATATCTATAATAAAGTTTAATTTACAAATTAGGCATAGGCATTAACATCCATAATGCAGTGATACAATTATAACAATATATCATAGTAAAAAGTATGTGAATATGGTCTCTCTCTCAAAGTATTTTCTTATACTGTACACATTCTTCTTGTTGACTCTGGGTAACTGAAACCTTGGATAGCCAGTGAAACTGGATAAGGGGGAACTACTGTATTAACATTATAAGTGCATGTTAGTTCATATATAGGAAGCGTTAATCCTTTTTTTTTAAGGTAAAACATCTGCTATTCTTATTTTGTTGCTTCCATTTTTTCATAATTTATTATTGAATATAATATATGCTAAGAGCTGAATTGTATCCCCTCAAACTATTCATGTTGAAGACCTAACTGTGAGTGCCTCAGAATGTTACTGTATTTAGATATAGGGTCTTTAAAGAGATAATTAAAATGAGGTCCATAAAGTCCCTGAGTTAGTCTAGACTTTGACTTATTAAACAAATATGTCAATTCAAGTGTCTTAAATATGCTTAAAGAGCTAAAGGACCAGTGAAACACTTCATCATATACAGCCACAAGAATGGGATCCTAACTAGTATTAAGTTATACTGCATGTATGTATAATATGTCAAAGTACACTGTACTGTCATGAATATATAAAAACATAAAAAGAAGAAGAGCCAAAGAAAAATTAAAATTCTGGAATTGAAAATTAAAAATAAAGTGAAAAATTACTGGAGGGATTCAAGAGCAGTTTTGATCTGGTAGAAGAATGAATAAGCAAATTTGAAGACAGGACAATTAAAATTATTGAGTCAGAGGAACAACTTACAAAGAATGGAGAAAAGTAAAATGAGCCTAAAAATCCACCAAGTGGATCAACATATACATAATTTGAATTTCAGAAAGGGAAACAAATGGGGTGGAAAGAATATTCTCAGAAATAGTGACCCAAAACTTCCCAAATCTGATGAATCTGTACGTCCAAAAAGCTCAATGACCACCAAGCTAGATAAACCCTAAGAGATCAACACGGAAATACATAGTAGTCAAATTATCAAAACACAAAGAGGGAATCTTTTTCTTTCCATGTTTTTTATTGGTGCATTATAATTGTACACAATGATGGTATTTGTTGTAACATATTTATACATGCACACATTCTTTTTTTTTTGCAGACATTCTTTTCTTTAAAAAATTTTTTTTAGTTGTAGTTGGATACAGTACCTTTATTTATTTATTTATTTTTATGTGGTGCTGAGGATCGAATCCAGTGCCTTGCACATGTTAGGTGAGTACTCTACTTCTGAGCCACACTCCAGCCCCACATGCACACATTATAACAGTATAATTTGACCAGCATCATTCCCCAGTACATCCTCCTTTCTTTCCTCAAAGAGTGAGTCTTGAAAGTAGCAAAAGGGAAGTGATTTATCACATGCAAGGGATCCTAATTAAGATTAATGGCTGATTTCTTATCAGAGACCATGCAGACAAGAAGACAGTGGAACAACATATACTTACTGTATCATTTAATGATCTATTCTGAGATGTGTTAAGAATGTACTTATATAAATGGAGATGGTATAGTGTACTGTACACACACTAAGATATATGGTCTCTGTGTTTGTACAGCATAGCCTATCACTCTTAGGGCCATGATGAACAAAATGAGATTAAATTAAATAACAAGAAAATGAAGAGATGTGGCAAATACAAAATGTTTGAGGTTGCTGCCAGTTTATCATGACATATGATCTTATAGTAAACTATTTTTTATTAATAACTAAAGGGAATACACACTAAAATAATTACAGAAATACAGTAAACACATAAAACAGTAAGATATATATACATACACACACACACATACACACACACACTTTTGTGTATGCAGCACAATCGGCTTGTTTATCACAAACTTGAGTAATTACAATGATAGGAATTTTTCAGCACCATTGTTCTCTTATGGGACCAACATCATATATGTGGTCTGTTGTTAATGATAATGTGGCACATGACTGTATCTAAAGTACTGAAAGAGAGAAATCTGTCAACCAAGAATTCTATATCCAACAAAACTGTTCTTCAAGAATGACGGAAAAATTGAGACATTTACAGATAAAAGAAGTTAGTGGAGTTTATCATCAGTAGACCTGTCCCACAAGAGATGTTAAAAGCAGTTTTTCTGGCTAAAATGAAAGGATACTGGCAGTAACTCAAAGCCATATAAAGAAATAAATAACACTGACAAAGATATAACTACATAGGTAAATGTAAAAGCCAGTTTAATTGTACATTTGTTTTGTGGTTTCTCTTTTTTCCATGTGAATTTAAAAGACTGATTCATAAATCAATACTTATAAATCTGTGTGAATGAGCACACAAAGCTGAAGTCTGTGATAATAACATTTGTCAAGGAGGGGGGATGGAAGTATATAGGAGCAGAGTGTTTGTATGCTATTGAAACTAAGGTGGTAATGTTTAGTTTATGATGTTAATTGTAATCCCCAAGGTAGCCACTAAGAAAATTATTAAAATTAAACAGAAAAGGAAAATGCTACTAAATAAAATTCAACTAAATAACAAAAAAGTTGTCACGAAACGATTGAGGAACTGCAATAACAGAAAGGAAACCATTAACTAAATGGCTTTCTTATCAGTAATGATTTTAACTATAAATGCATTAAGTTTTCTAAATGTATGTACAAAAGAACATGTAAATTATGAAAGATGGTATAATAAATGAACTTCTTGCATAGACAGTACCAACCCAAGGTCCAGAACCTTACCAGTTATTGGCATCTGTCTCTATATAGCTTTGTCTTAGTCTTTTTGGGCTACTACAACAAAAATGCCACAAACCACAGGAGGCTGAGGCAGGAGAATCATGAGTTCAAATCCAGCCTCAGCAAAAAGTGAGGTGCTGAGCAACTCGTTGAGACCTGATCTCTAAATAAAATAAATACAAAATAGGGCTGGGGATGTGGCTCAGTGGTTGAGTGCCATTGAGTTCAGTCCCTGGTACAAAAAAAAAAAAGCCATGAACCATGCAGATTATAAACAACAATTATTTCTCATAGTTTGGAGGCTGGGAAGTTCAAGATCAAGGTGCTGGCAGATATGGGTGTGGTGAGAACCTGGTCCTAATAGATGGTACCATCTTGCATCCTCACATGTGAAAGATAGGCTCCCTTGGGTCTCTTTGATAAAGTACTAATCCCATTCAATAAGACAGAGCCAAAAGACCTCCCAAAAGATGCTACCTCTTAATTCTGTCACTGTGGGTGGGGGCGGGCGGATATTATATCATCTTTCATAATTTACACTTTCTTTTGTATATACATTTAGAATATTAATGCATTTATAGTTAAAATCATTATTGATAAGGAAGCCATTTAGTTACTGGTTTTAGGATTTCAACATGTGAGCTTTAGAGGGACACAAACACTCAAACCATAGCATCCTTCCATAACCCATCCATTTGGTCTAATCTACTTTTTCCCTACCCCATATAACCACTGTTTTGAATTTTGTATTCAGTTATTTCTTTTTAGTAAGTACCTTTCTCTGTATATTAACATTCTTAAGCACATTCCTGGTGACTTGAGGTTTCTCTGAGATATATAACTAGGAGTAGAATTGAAATTGCTGATCATAAGTTATCAGAATGGGAAATTAAAAAATAATGAAAAATTGGTTTTTCAAACTATTTATACCAATGTATAATCTACAAAAGGATAAGGTTTCTTTTTGATATACATTCTAATACTTAGATTATGAGAAATTTGCCAGTATAATAGGTATAAAATATTATGGCCTTAAATTTGCATTTTTTAAATTACTAATGAGGCTGAAGTCTTTTAATATTCTTGACTATGCATGTCATTTTTTGCTCATTATTTTCTATCCTGTTATTTGTCCTGTTTTGTAAGTTAATGTGTAAAAAGTCTTTATATGTTTTAGATAATAAGCCTCTTTGCCAGTTATATGAGTTGTAAAACTTAAAGTATATAACTTGTCTTTTCATTTTCTTAATAATACTTTTTGATGAATGGAAGTTCTTAAATTTAATATATACTCATTAAGTTTTATAATATTCTTTTATATAGCTCTTGACTACCAAGTATTTCATTAAGTCTATTGGTAGCTCTTATGAATAGAATTTTCTTTCTCTTCCCATTTTGTTTTCTTGTTGTGTGTTATGAATATGAGGAATGTAATTGATTTCATGGATATTTTTGTAACTTTAAAATATAGTTATTATAGTAGAAAATAGTTAATTATTGTTTTGTTATTTTTGGATTGCCTTTAAAAACAACCGTACCTTTTTTTTTTTTTTTCTTTTGTGGTGCTGGGGATTAAACCCAGAGCCTTGTGCATGCGAGGCAAGCACTCTACCAGCCCTCAGCCTTACTTTTTTTTTTTTAATATTTATTTTTTAGTCATAGATGGACACAATACTTTTATTTTATTTTTATGTGGCGCTGATGATCGAACCCAGTGCCTCACACATGCTAGGCGAGTGTTCTACCATTGAGCCACAATCCCAGCCCTCTACCTTACTTTTTGATGGTAGTTAAAATCATTTATGCTTATAAAGACTCTTTCATCTTTAGAAGTCAGACAAAAACAATTTTCATCTTAAAGGATACTAGTACATGGTGTTCAGCTTGATTTGATAGCAGTGTGAGCCTTGTCTTCAGACATACTTTTCTCTTCCATAAGTAAAAGAGGAAAGTTCAGTACACTTCCATCTCAAGCTTGTAATACTGTCAGATATGTGGACAACATGTCTTTCTAAATATAAATATAGGTCATAGAAATGGAATTACACACAAAACCTATTTATGTGTATGGTTAAGTTTATCCAAAGTAAATTTCAGAAAGTTATCATTGAGATCTGAATCAAATTTGAATTCTAAAAATTGATTTTGGTAATGTCAAAATAATGTAGTTATATAACATTCTTTCTAATATTCTTGAATTCATACTTGAAATAAGTAAATATATTATTTCATGTTTCATATTTCAGCCTGTGCAATCCCACCTCTTAATGATAACTTCTAGGAGATCTACATGGTAGTATTCTTAAAATACTCGTTTATTTTGCATAATCAAGAGGATCTGCGAGTAGTAAAATGGAATAGTAGATGAACAAAAGTTAAGAGAATTAGAATCTTTTTTGTATTATAGTAAGCACAGAAAGCCAACAATTTTTTAGCAATTTTTAAAAAAATTTTTAGTTATAGACAGACACAATACTTTTATTTTATTTATTTATTTTTAAGCTGTGCTGCAGGTGGAACGCAGTGCCTCACATGTGCTAAGCAAGCTCTCCACATGGAGCTACAATCCCAGTCCCAAAAGCAAACAATTTTAAAATAAAACAAATGCTTTAACTGAAAATTCCTATTATGTGCGTAGCTCATAGAGGTTAATACATAGCATTAATGATAAGGCTTACTCTAAAATCTTTTATATTCACCTTCAGAGAATCTCTACCAGCCAATAGGATTGTATAAGCTTATTTTCTGTGATTAATATTACAAAAATAATAGTTGTTACTGTTTGTTTATAATTATAGAATTAAATATTTATTTCCAAATGGTGGGAAGGATGGTTGTACTCCCAGATGAGAATTGTGCTCTAACTCATCATGATATGAATATATGGATATGTTCTTTTCATCTTTTCTCCTCTAGTTTTGTAGTATTTGTTAATTAAGCAAACTAAAATGTCATTTGTTATCAGTTGTAAATTTATATTTTGAGAAATTTGATGTGATGTCAGACTTCATTTTTTTACTCATGTTTTCCAAGAAATGTATAATTATAATTACTTTTTAAAAATAGTTTTTAGTTGTAGATGGACATTATAACTTCATTATTTATTTATTTATTATGTGGTGCTGAGGATCAAACCTAATATCTTACACATTCTAGGCAAGCACTCTACCACTGAGCCATAACCCTATCCCTATAATTAGTTTTTATATTGCAAAACATCTGTGGGGAACTTCCATATCAGAGGATCTTTGGCCTGGGATTTTTTTTTTTTTTTTAATTCAGGGGCACTTGATTGCTGAGCCACATCCCCAACCCTATTTTGTATTTTATTAGAGACAGAGTCTCACTGAGTTGCTTAGCACCTTGCGATCCTCCTGCCTCAGCCTCCCAAGCCACTTCGATTATAGGCATGTGCCACTGCCCCTGGCTAGCCTAGGATTCTAATATTTTCTATTTCAAATCATTCTTTTTCTCCAAGCTAAGTAATAATTTTCCTTAGTCCCAGAGGTAAATAAAGGTATTTACAGAAGCCAGTATATATGTCTAGATGGTGTATACCCACAGTGCTAATTTTGATTCTGGCTTCGTGGCCAAGCTTAATTTCTTCTTGGTCCTTGAAGAGTTTCACTTTGAGTTTCACATCCAGTCATCAAGAGATATAAAATAGTCTTAGAAATTCTAGGAATACCTTGGAAATAAGAACCATTAAATATCTCTCCTAGGAGCTGGGGTTGTGGCTCAGTGGTAGAGAGATTACCTCGCACGTGTGAGACCCTGGGTTTGATCCCCAGCACCACATAAAAATAAATAAGTGAAATAAAGGTATTGTGTCCAACTACAACTAAAAGATAAATATTTTTTAAAAATGTCTCTCATAGGGCCCAGATCTTTGAGGTCACCTGTTTTATTAAACAAATTTTCAGTGGCCGAGTGTTCTAGTGTATAAGATTTCCAATACTACATTTTTTTAAACTGTTGTCCCTATTGTCTGAAGTGCACAACTGATAGGATCTGTTTAAAATCTGTGATAAAATTAGAACAGACATATATTTTTAAAAACATTTCTGAGGATATAGAGCTCAGAATTTTGCAAAAGCTGTGGATGTATGCATGGTTATACAACATTTTACATATAGTTTTAAGGAAATTATTGAGCTCTAAAATCCACAAATCCCAAGATAAAAATCTGCTCTGGGAGCATTGGTGCTGCAGGCACTTTAACTCTCTTTAAGTTTAGATTGATGTTGAACTTTTTCAACTTCTCTTTTCTCTCTCTTTCCCTTTCTAAAGTTAAGTACGGGGGTTTTTCTCTCACATCTGAACCTGGGAAATTAGATAGAGTGCTATTTTGACTCTAATTAGATTTGAGTGTCCTGGAAAAACATCACTTAAAATGCTTGTCTGTCACAAGTGAAAATAAGAAGAGTTGTTTATCATTTTGAAAGAACTGCCCCTTAAAATGAAACCTTGGAAGGGGTATGGATTTCCATTTCTCTGAACAGCTGTTACTACTGCTGTTAAAGTATTAGTTTTGCAACATTTTTATTTTTGTTTTTTGTTGTTCATTACTGGGGATTCAACCTGGTCTTTGCACATGCTAGGCAAGTGCTTAACCACTGAGCTATATACCCAGCCCAAAGTATTTTATTTTTGAAAGGCTTATAAGACTTTATTTAAACTTTAATTCTTTTCCCACGTTGAGGCTCTCATAGTTTAGTAAACAGTTTGCCAATAGACATATTGGATACTGTAATGGGAGAAGGTCATCATTCATTCTGTGCCTGTCCAGTGACTTAAACTGGTAAGTTTCTCTTCATTTCCAAGTTTATTTTATTTATTTTTGAGGCAGAGTCTTGCTGTGTTGTCAAAGTAGTCCTTGAACTGGCAATCATTCTGCCTGAGTAGTTAAGACTACAGGTTTTTGCCATGAAGCGTGGCTCTAAGTTTACTTTCAGCTGAGGTTTAAGAACTATTTAAAGTCTTTGGAAAGTTGGCCTGTCCTTGGAGGTAACACGGATATCCAAAGGATTGGAAATATGCATTTACCAGTAGTAATAAGGGCAATAAACAAAATTAAGGGAGGATACAAAGAGGGAGAGTGATGGAAATGGTGCTGTTTTAATAGATTGGCGAGGAAAGCCCTCTCTGAGATGGTGACGTATGTGTGGAGGCCTAAACAAAAGTGAGGAAATGAGGAGTTGTGAAAATTCTGGAAATATATTTGCTGTACTTGTGATGCTTTAGCAGGCATAGGTGGCTAAAGTAGAAAGGTGGAAGAGCAGAATGATAGGACTGATAGAGAGAAGTTATGTAGAGCTTTACAGACTATGATGAAAGACTGGATTTCATTTCAGGTGTGATGGGGTGCTATTGGAAAAGTGCGGGCAAGAGAGCTGTAATCCAATTTATGTATTTAAAAGTATCCCCCTGGCTGTTTAGAGATGGTGGCAGGGAAGATGGTGAGCAAAGAAACCAGTAACAGCAAACATACCATTACTTTGTGACCTGAAATGTATGTAGTACCAGTGCAATGAATTTTAACACAAATTGTTAAATTTTATCCTAGCATGGAGAAAGAAGTTCTGATACGTATATGACTCAGCTCTCACTTCATATCTTTCTCAGAGATGAGTAGTTTAGTGAAAGTCACTGAAATCCTAGAACTTTAAGATTAATAGTTTTTAAAAATGGTTTCCATTTGCTTGAACTCTTCTTTCTGATTAAAAACAGTAAAAAAAAAGTTCTTTATAGAAAATTTGGAAAAGGAAACAAAAAGCAATCATCTGTAATACTATCCCATAGGAATAGTATTTTAAAGAACTCTTGACATTTATTTCTCTTTGCAACATTTCAGGATGATGCTATTTCTGTGCACACATTTGCTACAGGGGATCAAACCCAGGACCTTGTTAGGTACATTTTAGGTACAACATGCCTTTTTATAGATGAGTCGGCTTTGATGACTTACTCAGAATTAGCAGAGTAGCCACTGTGATTTTTCTTACTGCTCTATTGATATTTTAAGCTGGCCCCTGAATGAAGAAACAGTAGTGTTAGCCAGTTCTCAAGTTCTTGATATGAAACAGTGATGGACTAACTATGGTTTGATGAAGAAAATTGAGAGTAAAAATTATAATCATTTTTACCCTTCTCCCTTTGTTAGAGGCCAGTATTTTTAGACCAGATGGAATATTTGATCATTGTGGTCCAAGTATTTCCTGAGGAAAAATGATTGTTTTAGAATGATCATACTCCATTAGACATATCTGTATGTTCACTGTGTACATCAACTTTCATTTACATCACACATGGTGAAGTTTTTATGTAGGAAAAGGATTCTTCTTTGTGATCTAACTTCCCTAAGACAGTGAAGTTTATTTTTTAAATTTATCTGCCTAGACTTCTCTCTTTGAGCTAGGTTTCTGCATAAGTTTTATTTTCTTGCTTATAACTTTTTAAAATAACATTTAAAAATTACTGGGTTCGATTCTCAGTACCATATACAAATAAATAAAATAAAGGTCCATCAACAACTAAAAAATATTTTTAAAAAATTACATTTGTGACAGAGATAATAAGTTTCCCTAAGTTTCTAGCCCCCATTACAATTAAAAATAAGGTAGTATAACTTGTTCTTAACAAGGAAAAATGTGTATTTAAAAGCCAGTATGCCACTTCCATTCTTCTTTTTGCTGTCATGGCAACCTTGATTTGGATAGAGGGAGTTACCGGGAAGCCCCATTACATTATATGGAGATTTATATGAGCAAGAATTAAACTTTAATTATATTAGCACTTTATATTTTGAGACTTTTGTTACTACAGTATCATCCAGCAATCTTGAACAGTCATGCCTTGGTATGTGTGGGGGATTGGTTTCAGGATCCCTATAGATACGAAAATTTGCAGATGTATAAGTCCCTCCATTTCAGAATAGCTTTTCTATTTAACCTACACATATACTCCTGTATACTTTAATTATAATCTCTAGATTGCTTATAATACCAAAATACAGTGTAAATTCTTTGAAATTAGCTACATTGTATTTTTTAGAGAATAGTGACAAAAGTCTCCATGTTCAGTAAAGATGCAGTTTTCCCCCAGTACAGTCATTTGTCACTTAATGCATAATTAGGCAACACATTTTGAGAAGTGTGTCATTTGTTGATTTTGTTGTACAAACTTGATTGAGTGTATGTAAACAAACCTGAACAGATTAGTTATTTGAATTGGCTTCTTGATGCAGTAATTAAACACAGTATACTCAAGATACCTGAGGCTTCTGCCACGGTGACATGGCATACTGTTTTATAAACTTCTTTATAAGTAGAAGTATACTTCAAAATAAGGATAGAAAGTATAGTAAATATGTAAGCAGTAACATAGTTTTAAATTATCATTATTGAGTATTATGTAGTATACATAATTGTATGTGCTGTACTTTCATATGACTAGTAACTTAAGTTTATTTGCACTGGCATCAACACAAACAAATAAGTAATGTGTTGTGCTGCAGTGTTAAATGGCTTTATTTTTCAGCCTAGTTATAATCTTATGGGACCACCATCCTACACGCAGTTTGTTGTTGATCAAAACATCGTTATGCAGTGCATGACTGTATAAAAAATAGAGTCCATAGTTGGTCAAACCCTTGTGGATACAGAAACCTGGATATGGATGGCTTACTGTACATTATTTTTGTGCAAGTTTTATGACACATATATACATATGTAAAATGTATAAAATTATAAGTATATTGATGGAGATGGCATACTTGGCAAATATAAAAAGGCTGCTTTCATGACCTAACTTCTGTCTGTCTCTCCAACATGAAGTTTTAAAAATATCCATACCTGTAACTAGATATTTACATTTTTCTAGATTGAATACACTTTGGTGTCTCACACCTGTGTGTCTTTGTACAGGTTCTTTCTTCTGAATTTACTGTCCTTCTTCCACCTGTCGGATACAAATGTGTTTTTCAAATTTCAAATCAGCCATTATTTTCCTAGGAAAGGCTTCTTTGAATTTATGTATTTACTTTTATACATTTGGAGTTTTTTCAGTCCATAGAATAATCTATTTACTTTTGTCTTCAGTAAATAAATTAGTCACTTCTTGTAACCTGGTATGTAGTAGGCATAAATAAATGTTTGTTAAGTAAACATTCTACTTTTGGATAGAGAAATTTAAAATTGAATAGGAAGGTTTAGCACCTTCCTGAAAATTAACTGTCAGTTAATGTAAGACACTGTGTTTTGAATGTCTCCCCTAAAATTCAGGTACACACACACACACACACACACACACACACACACAAAATGGAGTTTTTCTCAGCCATAAAGGAGAATTAAATTATGATAGTGGTTGGTAAATGGGTGGAACTAGAGAACACCATGTTAATTGAAGTAAGCCAGACTCAGAAAGTCTGTCATATACAGAAGCTAGAGAGAAGTAAGGGGGGAAAATGAAAGGGGTCAGGTTCCATGAAAAAAGAGGGGAGATCAGTGGAGTAGAGGAAGGGAATTGAGGGGGAGGGAAGAAGGAAGGGAAAAGGAGGAATTGCAAAATGAAAATGACCAAATTATACTGTGTATATATGAATATAACACATGAATTCTATCTTAATGTCTATAAAGTACCAATTTTAAAAATCATTAAATAAATAGAAGGAAGACCAGTAGAGTAGAGGAAGGAGAACAGGGGAGGAGGGAAAGGAAAGATGAAGTACTGGGGAGTAAAATGGAACAAATTATATTCCATGCATGGATGATTATGTCAAAATAAACCTCATTATTGTGTATAAATACAATGCAGAATGCAGTAATAAAATCATTTAAAAAAGTAAGCAAGCCAAATACCAAAAAGAAAGAAAGAAAGAAAGAAACCATGATTAGGCGAAGAGAGCTTCTCTCTGATTAAAGGAATGAGATGAGGTGCCTTTATAAAGGGATTTGATGGAGGAATTTACCTCCCCTGCCCTTCCATCATATAAGGAAGCAACAGGAAGGCTCTCACTAGGTGCTGATGCTTTGATCTTGTACTGGCCAGCCTCTGGAACTGCGAGAAATTTCTGTTCTTTATAAATTACTCAGTCTTAGATGTTTTGATGTAGAAGCACAAAATGGATTTAAAACAATAAGTACCTTTTTTTAATATATAGATTTAGAAAGTTAGGAAAATAAGAAGGTAGGAAGGAGGAATTCTTCAATATCCAAGTATTTCTGAGATTTACCTACAGCTCCCATAGTAATTGTCACATTCTGTATTTGTTTTTTATATATCAGAATACATAATTTTTTTCCACTTTGTTATATGAAATTCCTTGATATTCATGAAGATGTCTCATATTGGTAACATTCCAAGGTTCTTTTGATAATTTGCTTTACCTTAAGTTTAATATAGAGTGTTTGTATTTGAAAGAAATTGTATAGGTCCAAATTAAGTAACAAACTCTCATCTACCCACCACCTAGTTACCATAGTCCAGAAATCCCTTATATGCTCTCTCTTACTGCATTCTTTTCTCTTTGTGAAAACCATTGCCATCCTGATTTTCATGCCAATTCTTTGTTTTCACCCTGTCTTTAATCCTAAATAAAATGTTCAGTTTTTCTGGCATAAACTTAATAGTAAATTGAGTCATGATGCATGTACTCTTCTGTAATGTGTTGCTTTTGTGCAACATTGTTTTTGAGATTCATCCATATTGATGTGTGTAGTTGTACTTTATTTATTTTCATTGAATAAATATACCTTAATTATCCACTTATCAACATTTAGATTGTGTTCAGAGTTTTGCTCTTATATGACCAGTGCTGCTACAGCGTTCTTAAACATGTCCTATGCCATAGATAAAAGAATTTATCTATGGTATACACATAGTAGAAATACTGGGATATAGGATATATATGTATTCAACTCTATAAGCTAGTGCCAAACTATTTTCCAAAGTAGTCAGCATTTTCTTTTACCAGCAATGAAGAGGCATTCTCATTGCTCTGCATTCTTGCTGACAGTTGGTATTACCCAAAGTAAATTTTTTTTTGCCAGTCTGTTGGTGTGAAATTGTATCCCATAATGATTTGAAAGTACCTTTCCTTGATTAAAAAATGAAGCTGGCTTGTTGGCACATACTTGTAATAGCAGTGTCTTGGGATGCTGAGGCAAGAGGATGGTGAATTCACAGCTAGCCTCAGCAACTTAGTGAGGCCCTCAGCAACTTAGTGAGACCCTGTCGCTAAATAAAATATTAAAAAGGTTGTGGGGCTGGGGTTGTAGCTCTGGTAGAGGGCTTGCCTAGCAGGTAAGAGACACTGGGTTCGGTTCTCAGCACTGCATATAAAGTAAAGGCCCGTTGACAACTTACAAAAAATTAAAAGATAAAAGGGTTGGGGATGTGGCTCAGTAGTTGAGTGTAATTGGGTTCAATCCCCAGTACATAAAAAAAGAGAGGGGGGGGGAGGGGGAGGCTGAATATCTTTTCATGTTAGGGGATTGTGCCTCTTTTTTTGTGTGAAATTCCAATTCACTTTTGTTTTTCACTTCTCAACTTGTTTTTCCCTTTTTATCCATAGGAATCTTTATATATCTTAGACATTAATAATTTCTCAACTGAATCTGTTGCAAATATCTTCTTAGTAACTAATTGGATGTGGGAAGTGAGGGAGTAGTAGTAGTATAGAAGTATTTCTGTTTCTGGTTTGGGAACTGTGTGGATGATGTGCAGTTTTCAACTAGGACATTAGAGTAGAAGAAACAGATCTAAGAGAGAATAAATTTGCAATATTTTGTAATTTGAAGTCCCTATAGAATGTTCAGAGGGAGTTGTTGCATAGAAACTTGGTTATAGTGGTCTGAAACAGACCAAGGTCTCTCATACTACATTGCTTATATAGGAATCTTATATAATGGGCCTTTCAGGAGACTAAAGTTGGAGAGAGTGTGGTAATTCTCCAACTCGTTTGTCTTCTACTCATCCCAGCTTCTCCAAGCCATGGATTTTCCAATATAAGCTCCTTATGAAATAAATGTTCCAGTCAGAGACCCACAAGACACTTCATCTTAGTGATAATTACTTTATTACCTTTATGGTCTTACAACAGTTATGTAATCTTTTTTAATATTTCCAGGACAGCACATCATTTTTGTTTTAAAAACCATTCAACACATTTGTCTTATATAACATGCAAAGCATATACCTAGATTTTAAAATGTCCATATTAACTCATTGGTCTGTAGTATTTAATTATACAAATTATATTAGTTCATATACATTGAAAACAATATAAAAATATATCTCTAAGAACTCCTTTTACAGTCTTTCATTAAATAACAATATTTACACATAATTTCCAGGCATATCCAACTTCCTGTAGGTATTTGGAATTATGTGTATGTAACCACTGAAAAAATATGAATTCCTGGGGGGGGGATGACAATAAAAACCCACGAAGTAAAGATTATTCATTAATAAGCAGATTTTATACCTTTGGTTGCATACCTTTAGTTATTTAAGATTTTGATAAAGCCAGAAGTCAAAAGGATCCCTTAATAACCCTTAGCAGATAGGATAGGTGAGGAAAGTGTCAGTAGCAGGCTAGGACTTGGCACATTTGCTAGGAAGGTAGCACCTCAACATAGCTTATAGTGTAGTGCCAGGACAGAGTCATTATTAGTTATTAGAGCTATTACTAGCTATTAGTAATAGCGCTAGTAACTCTTACTACTAGAGAAATATCAGCTCAGGAGAATAAACCACAGGAGGTATAGCAGCTAATTTGATGACTGTCGTTGGTCACTTTTCAGGAGAACTACAAACCAGGAACAGTTAGAATTTAACATACACTCTCTGTGAGGAAGTAATAGAAATATCTTCTTTGTGGTCCATCTTTATCAGCACTGCAGTGATTTTGCTTATCTCTGGTTTCAAGATGATCTTTTAGACCTGTAAGAAGAGAAAAGGAATATAAAAGTTGTCTAGACTCTGGAATTAGTCTGGGTTCTGCTTAAAATACACTGAGTATATAGATAACCCAAAGATCCTCAGGTAAAGCATGAGCTTCACATCTGAGTAAATGCAGGTAGAAAAAGGCATGATAGTAACATACGTTTAACCCAAGGGTCGCACAGTAAAGCCCAATGCAAACATTGCTAACTTCCCAGGATTTCCATTCCCTAAAGAGCAGTTGTTCTGCAAGCAACAACAAACCTACCTTTCATTCCTAAGTGCTTTCAGTAAATTCTTGATGGCTTTAGATTCTGGATTCAGACATCTCTTCTCCCCGCTCTTTTTCATTGTGGCACTGTAGAAGTAAGTAGGAGTAAAAATATTTAAAACAATGTTGAGGCTACAAAGTAGATGGAATACACAGTTCCAAAGTCAGACATCTAAGTTTCACTCTAGATATTTTCCTCTGCTATACAATAGTGTTCATGACAAACCCTTTACTGATCTTTTGTGATAATCATCACATGTTTAAAATACTTTACAACCAGGGAGGTGACCCTCAGATGGAATTTTACTCACATGATCTCAACACGTGGACAAGATTCACTTGCAGGAATAAGTTCAAGTTTTTCTAATGATTTTGGATTAACAGATCGATTACTAATCTGGATGCAGTTGCAGCGTGTTGTTCTTGAGAGAGGCATTCCTGCAGGAAGAGCGACAAGATGGCAGGGAAAGTTAATACAGGTCTCATAAGACATGTGGATTGGTAGTATTTAGTGGAATCCTATCCCTATATTGTCATATAGTCACTTAATCTGAGGGGGAACGTTTCCTATTGTAACACAGCTCTAAATGATATAATAGCTGATTATCTTGAAGAGGGGAATTGTAACTTGTTGATTATAAAATCCCCCTTGGGCACAGTTCATGTAATGGAGCAAGGTTAGCTAGGTAAGGAGTATCTGTGTCTTATCCTCTCCTCATTTCCTCACATTTTTTCTATCCTCCTTTTTTTTTGTACCAGGGAT
Organism: Marmota marmota marmota; assembly: GCF_001458135.2. Lineage (NCBI taxonomy): Eukaryota > Metazoa > Chordata > Mammalia > Rodentia > Sciuridae > Marmota > Marmota marmota. Next base: position 9,145,170 of record NW_026000119.1, on the reverse strand, counting down.
TGAATCCAGGGATGCTTAACCACCGAGCCACATTCCCAGCCCTTTTTATATATTTTATTATGAGACAGGGTCTTGCCGAGTAGCTGAGGCTGTATTTGAATTTGAGATCCTCTTGCCTCAGCCTCCTGAGTGGCTGGAATTACAGGCATGCGCTACCTCGACCAGCTTCTCCCTTTTTTTTTATCTTTTCCTTCACTTCCTCTGTCCCTCTTTTTTAAATTCTACTTGTTTCTCTTACTTCGGTCATATAAACTGTGACCAGAGGTAGTAATCTCTGCTTATTTCCCTCTCATTTTTAGACACACACTGAAACTTGAAAATATACTATTTCTATATAGAATTTATACCCAGTCCTGCTTTATGATTTCATAAATTAAATATTCCTTAATATTTCTTACCTTGAGTTCCACTGAGAGTAAGAAAGATGAGGCAAAAAATAAAAACAGCACTTTGGTTCATGGTGCAGAGACCAGAGGTTCCTCTGTAGTAGGCTCAGAAAGTTTAAGCAGTTGAGGAGTGTCTCTTAAAATGTGGAGCTGGTGTGCAGTATTTATATGCAAAGGCATTTTCCCTCCCTAACTCTGATTGGATAACAATTGACTCAGCAAAATCTGCTGGCTAGTCTTTGGGGAAGTCCCCTGTTGCAAAATCAAAGGAATTATTTGTATTTATTATGGCCTCTGAGTTATGGAATTTCCCCCTGTCCTCTCTTTTCAGTGAGTTAGGTTTCACTTTCCAAAACATAAACTGTTTCTTGAAAAACAGATCTTTATTGCATACAGAAATAGTTTTTTTTAATGGACATTTAATTCTCACATTTGCCTCCTGTAAAATATCAAATTAATCTTTAAGTCAAAGTCCTAAGTACAATTTTTAAGTAAGTGGGCCTTAATGTGTTTTGCATCATTCTTTTTAATTTTTTTCCTATATGTTACATTGACAGAGGCATCCAAGTCAGGAAATCCTCTGGGCAGTAGTAAAAGAAACCATTAATGCTGAGGGCAGGAAACCACAGTTCCTTTAGGGACAGAGCAGGGCAGAGATTCCATGAGGAGGAAGGGAGGGAGGGAGTTAGGGTAAGAGGGAGAGAGGATTGTCTGCATTCTCCAATACTGTGTCCATCTTAATTTGACTCAATAGGCATGAATGGGAATATTTTACGTTATTTACTGTTACAGGTTTCAGAAGCATTATACATTGCCATTTTCTCCCATAGTTACCCTGCAAAGAAGGTAGTAAAGTTATTTTCATTTCACAAATGGAAGAATAATCTTGAGAGGTTTGATGTTTGTATTAGGTTACAAACTGGTTGCCATCCATTTATTGTATTGTAACTGGTACATTTTTCCAGTATTTATTTTAAATTTTTGTGATTACTTTCACAGAAGTATATTTTAATAGTCTCTTACTTCTCATTAATAGCAGTTTTTCATCTTTTGTAGGTGAGTTAATTTTGGGTAATAGCAAGTTATATCTGATGACAGGTGATTTAGCTGAGCAGTGCCCTTTGATCAAGTACTAAAAAGTTGGTCTTGGACAAGGTAAAAGATATAGAATTGGCAAATTTCAAAGAATTCCATAAATACGTTGGCCATTTATAATATCATTAGAATAAATGAATAGCCTCCAATGTAAATATTTTGAGAGAAACACTAGTCATTTGGATATCTGATTTCTGGTGTGTTAAAACAAGTTTCATTTTTTTAGAGTCAGTCCCTGAATGAAAATATCATAAGATGGTATCTAGAATGGTGTGAGGAAAGGATTCATAGCTATAATAGTGTTATTATAGCTATGAGGAGATAAATTGAAAATGGAGTATGATTAGAAACAGACCTTGGGAAAACAGCTTGAGACAAGAGGGAAATAAATCGATTTAATACAGGATTCAGCTCCAGGAGACAACTTCAAAGAAAAGGGGAAAAAAATATGTCAGCCATTGAGCTGATAACAATGATAACTGAAATTAGCACAGTTTCAGCTGGATAATAAATAGAGATAAAACTCGTGTTTCTTAGCATTCAGTAGTACTTGATGGTTATTACAGTAAATGACAATACAAAGCATGTGATAGCCATATAGTGGAACACATGATAGACCTGACAGTTGAAATTTAAGTATCTGAAGGATATTGTGGGTGTGGGTTTTTTTGCAAGTGGCAACCAGGTGTCTGTCAAATGCAGGCATCACCCTGCAATAGTGAGGCAGTTGATACTGGAAATCTAGAAAAATATATGGGTAGTCTTTCATAGACAGGTAGGATACAACATTTTAGGGATAGGCTATGAAATAGCGTTGATTCCATTCTAGATCATGTCAGTGTACCTGGCAGGTACTGGTACAAAACTTGGCATCAGATGCTGAGAATGAAGCCCATATCTACAAACTGGGCACACATGACACTTGGAACCTCAAATGTAGGAAGTTCATCATCAGAATAGGGAGTGGGCTGCCATTTGAAGCAGGTGGAAATGCTAGAGCGCTAAATACTAGGTTAATCTAGGGACTAGAACAGAACTAAACTTATAAGTAGTTAAGTCAGTGGGTTTTGCTGTGATAAACTGGAAGGGCAAAAGGAAGAGCAATGAGACAGGGGTCCACAGAACCTAGATTTTCATCTAGCAAAATGGATTTGCTTCTGATGAGAGAAAAGCTTAGGAAAGATAGAGACATGGCAGGGTCTTCCTGTACCTGTGTGCAGAATAAAAATTGGACTGTGACTAAGAATGTCAAATATTTCAGAGATATCCCTGACAGCATGAATGGAGAAGTTCTGAACATTTAGACATTAAACAATTAAAAAGATATATGGAGGGCTGGGGATGTGGCTCAAGCGGTAGCGCGCTCGCCTGGCATGCATGCGGCCCGGGTTCGATCCTCAGCACCACATGCAAAACAAAGATGTGTCCGCCGATAACTAAAAAATAAATATTAAATAAAAAAAAATCCTTCATTTAAAAAATAAATAAATAAAAAATAAAAAAATAAATAAAAAGATATATGGAAATATTTTCACTTTTGATAGCATCTAAGTTCTCAGCCTAGATGCTGTCTAATAACAAAGTAAAAGGATATTTGAGGCAGAAAGTTGATAAGTGAACTAAAAATATTTTCTTAAGGAGCAAATATTTCTTATTGATATTTTATTTGCTATCTTATTTTTTATTGGGACATTATAATTATGAGGTTAATTGTTGGTTGATTTCATTCCATTGAATTGATTTTTAAACATTACATAGCATAAACGGAATTAGGCATTTTTTGAAATGCTTTATGAATATTGACTCATTTAATCTTTGTAATAAGTAACTCTGGCTCCATGTTCTCAGCCACTTTTTAATGTATCTTCTGGAGAGAAAATATTGTTTTTAATTTGGATTTCTGATTTCCATTGCTTCTGTTTAATTAGCTGGAATAATTTTTGAGATTATTTTGGTGCTTCAGGAATTAAACACCTATTATACAGTGGAGAAAAAAACAGTGTCTTTAGTAAGCAGTACTGGCAAAACTGGATATGCATATGGAAAAGAATGAAACTAGATCCCTTCCTCTTACCATACACAAAAATCAACTCAAGGGCTGGGGTTGTGGCTCAGCGGTAGAGCGCTCGCGTCACACGTGCGAGACCCTGAGTTCGATCCTCAGCACCACATCCAAAAATAAACAAGTGAAATAAAGGTGTTGTGTCCAACTACAAAAAAAAAAAATCAACTTAAAATGGACCAAAGACCTAAATCTTAAACATGAAATTACTGTAAGAAAATAGGAGAAACACTTAAAGACAGTTGGTTAGACAATGATTTTTTTGGATAGGACCTCAAAAGTACAGACAACAAAAGTAAAAATAGACAAATGGGATTACATCAAACTAAGAACCTTCTATACAGCAAAGGAGTCAATAGAATTAAGAGCCTACAGAATGGAAGAAAATATTAGCAAATGGTACATCCAACAAATAATTAAAATCCAAAATATATAAGGAACTAAAAAAAGCTGAACATCAAAATAAATCAAACAATCCAGTTTAAAAATGGGCTAAAGCATTAAGCAAATACTCTTCAAAATAAGGCATACAGTGGCCAAAAAATACATGAAAAAAAGCTCAATTTCATTCATCATCGGAGAAATGCAAATCAGAATCACAGTGAAGTATCATCTCATCTCAGTTAGAATGTCATTATCAAAAATACAGGAAATAACAAATGCTGGCAAAAATTTGGAGAAAAGGGATTTTTATTAGGTCCCTAACCCAGGGACATTATACTACAGAACTACATTCCCAGACCTTTTTATTTTATTTTGAGACAAGGTTGCCCAGGCTGGCCTTGAACCTTCCATCCTCTTGCTTCAGTCTCCCAAGTAGCTAGGATTATAGGCATGTGCCATCATACCTGGCACAGAGGAAAGCGTACTGATTTATGCCAAAAGTGCTTAGAAGATCTAGTATTCAGAAAAAGCAAACAAAAAAGCCTGAGATGAGCCTCAAACTTAAGACAAGTGGCCAGGAGAGAAAAACATACACAATAATAGAAATGGCACAGAAAATAGTGTAGAACAAAGTCAGCCAAGCAGTCAGGAAGGTTAATAGAGTTTAATTGGTATGGCATTACCTTGTCAGGATTCAGTAGATCTGGTCTTCATTTTTACAGGTTCAGAAATGCCTGTTTTTCCTAATCGAGAGTTACATATGTTTTCAGAGAGTTACTTATGTAAATTAAATCTATAAGAGACTAAATGCAAATTAAAGGCACTTCACTAGTTTGTAATGAGTATGTTCCTACTCATAGTTGATTCTGGTATCTAGATTATCCTTTTCTAGGATCAAAGTCCCTGGAAGTTGAACTAGCAATCAATACATTGCCTGGTGAGAATAGAATCAAAACAAAAGATCCTTTTCTTCTTGTTTTGAATGGGGGTCTGCTTGGGAGAGAAATCCTATAAATATGATCAATGTGGAAAATGTTTAGAAAAAAAAATCAAACTTACATAGACATTAGCCACTATTACTTATTCTACCTACAACCAGCCCTTGCATGGATCATTTGAATAAAAATCTTAATGATAGATCTTTTTAAATTTATTTTTCTATCAATTCTTGCAAGGCTTTTGGCAGATTCACTTTCCTGGTATTTACTGATCCAAGTCTAGTTTTGAAAGAAAATGAGAGTTAAGAAAATACCTCATTTCAGTTTCAGTTTCAACTGTTTATCTTAAGCCTCTGATTATGACATCAGGCCCCAAACAAAGCAAAACAAAAAATAGTCTGCCCTGACAGGCTTGTTAGGACAGATGGGGTTGGTGGGGAGAGCTTTCTGAGAAACTACTATGCTTAGAAGAAATTTCCTAAAAAGTGAGCAGAAAGAAGAACTTTAGTAGGCTGGAAATTCCCTCAGCTGGGATAGGGTACTCTGGTAAATATGGGAGAGGAGGACAAAGGAGAACTTGATAGTTTTGACTTTGAGCTCTCAAAACATTCCCTTAGCTGCTCAGTTTATATTTTGAATTACCATGTATCTCAACCTGCACAACTTGAGCAGAGAGCACAGACACAGTGTGTGTGTGTGAAAGTGAATAGCTAGATCTTTATAATCATCATACTTGGAAGGGCTGAGAATAGTTTCTGTTCAGATACATTTTAGACCATGCAAAGTTTTAACCTTCCTCACACTTGATGGGATGAAGGAGATGGTCTAGGCATGTAGTATGTAGTTCTATCGTTCACTTGTTCTCTGATCTTGGACAAATTAGATCTGTGTGCGTTTCAGGGTATTTTTGTTTTGTTTTGAATCTTCAAGTGAACATTTTAATACTAATCCATCTACCTTTCAGGTTATTTTAAAGATGATAGTAGATTAAGGTTTTTTTAAAAAAAAGTTTAACGAATTTTTCACTGGCCAGAATTTCAGAAATATAGCCATCTCTCTGGCAATGAAAAGCATTCTTTTTGGATGATGCCATTTTTCTTGCTCAGTCGGCCTGACCAGTATCAACAGGAGTATGTACCAGATTTGAAAGGAAACAGAGGATACTTGTACTTGTGATTTTGAAACGATTTTAAAGATTTTACTTAGAGGCCTAGGCAGGATTAAAGGAATCAATAAGGGGATGTCAAAAATGTTCAATAGAAAGCTGTTTTTGTATCTCAAAGGCAAAGTAGAGAAGCCCATTGCATATTAACACAGATAGCATACTTTTATGAAAAAAGTTTGAAAAGCCACTTTGTTTTAGTTTTGCAAATACAGTGTATTATTCATTTCTTTTTTCACCATTACTACCTTAGGTTAGCCCTTATTTTTTTACTGTGGTAATATACTCCTAACATAAAATTTCCTTTTTAGCCCTTTAAAAGTATACTACTAGTGGAATTAAGTGCATTGTCAGTGTTGTGTAACTATCACCATAATCTAGTGCCAGGACTTTTTTTTATCACCTCAAACAGAAACCTGTGTCTATTTAGCAGTCATTACCCATTAAACCCTCCCCAGAGCCCCTGCCAGCCCCTGATCTACTGCCTAATTTTTAAAGATTTTCCTATTCTAGATATTTAATGTAAAATGGTATCATATAATATATGATCTTGTTAGGAGCTTAGCTCAGTGGTAGATAGAACGCTTGCTGACTTGCGCGAAGCCCTGTTTGATTCCCAGAACTGCAAAAACAAACTATGGTTTTTCGTGTCTGGTTTCTTTCACTCAGCATAATGCTTTTAAGATTCATCCATATTGTAGGACTTATCAGAACTTCATTTCTTTTTATCACTGAAAAATATTCCATTGTGTGTATATTTCACATTTTGGTTTTCCATTCATCTGTTGATAGCTATTTGGGTTGATTCTATCTTTTGGCTGTTGCTTAGTGCTGCTATGAACATTAGTGTACAAGTGTTTTGTTTTTTTTTTAAACCTTTAGATATATGCAAAGGAGTGGAATTGCTGGTTCATGTAGCAGTTCAGTTTAATTCACTGCATAATGTCCTTATTACTTTTCATGTGTTTCTCCCAACATATGGGACAATACCAGGTGGCTCATTGATAATGACATTTGATAGCAATTAATTACTTTCTTTAACTTCAGTCCCTTTGATTAAATCAGTGTGGTATTAGCATGGCTTTCAAACACTTTGCTAACTGTTTTCATCTCCTTTTTAATAAATACAGGCTTAAGTTCAGAACCTTTGACATACAAAGCTATCTAGTTAGAATTTGGTATTTTTTTCTATACTTTGTGTTATCATTTTATTTCTATAGCATTAATATTGATTTCACATGGATAGCAGTGAAATTTTGCTTTTCCTGTAAATGTAAATGAAATAAAGAGGTACACAATTTGCAAAAATATTATGAAGATTGAACAGAGACATATTAAAGAATCTTAAAGATGGTATGAGAAAAACTTGAAATTTGGAAATAAAGACCTGAGCAATTGCAACATATTCCCAACTCATTTTCCCTTCCTCATTTGTTCCTACTTCAATCAGCCCTTTTTGTCATTCCTAGAATAATTTAGAATAACTTGGAATTAGGGTCATTCTCTCATTGGTGAATATTTAATGAATCCCCATTTTGTGCAGAATAAAAGGGAAAGGTTGTTTAGCTAGACATGATACTCCTTATCCTTCACTCCAACCAAATGAATCTAGTTACTATTCCAGAAAATCACCTTGTACTTTCTTACCACTGTGTATTCCTTCATACCATTCTGGGCTGTAAGTTCCTTTTCCCTTAGTTTCTATTACCATTCAATAGGGTCTGATATGTGCTAGGCATTGTACTGTGGAGTAGAAGAACTACGGTGGCTTTCATATTGAACTTGCCCTTGTGGGAAGAACAGATACTAAACAGAGAAATAATTCTTTTGTTACAATTGCAATAAATAATGTGACGAAAAGTAAAGAATGTTATGAAAACAAATAAATAGAACACCTAATCTAGTTGGGATTGAAGAGGTGGTTTCTTAGGCTTCTTGGAGAAAATGTCATTTAGGCTGAGATTTAAGTGAAAAGTGGGCAGAGAGAATAATGTTTTCAAAGGTACTGAGATGAGAGGAACCTTGCCTGGACTGTTATTTATTCATATATTTATTTTTCTATGAAGAAGTATAGGTATGTGCTATCTTCTCAATAATAATTCACTGGCCTATGATATATAATCTTATTTTTTTTTAAGTTAGCACACTTAGCAAGCAAGGAGGCAGGCCTGCAAGTCCAGCTACATGGGAGGTTGAGGCAGAAGGATTGTGAGTTTGAGGTCAGCCTGGACAACTTAGGGAAATGATGTATCAAAAAATAAATAAAAAGGACATGAGGTATAACACTGGTAGAGCACTTGCCTAATGTGCAAAAATATGGATTCAATTCCAGAACCTCAGAAACAAAAACAGAATGAGTCATGCAGCCTTAACTTAGTAAAATTAAAACTTTTAACGATATTTTTTAAAAACCACTGTACATAGACAAAGATTAGATTCTGATCTGAAAACTTTCCAAGGAATTTATATAGAAGTTCCATTTCTAGGTAGAAATTATTTAATATAAACATATTGCATAACTATATAGAGATATATCTAATTGTGATTCTATAACAAACATTTCATTTTTCAGATGTGGAGATTACTATAAAGAAGGCTTTATCAGTCAAGGATTTTGGCTAGATTAAGGAGAAAAGGAATTTAATTGGTTGTTGAAGAAACCACAGAAAGATTGGAGAATCAGGCTTGGAAAATGAACCAACGACCTAAGTAAGGGAGCTAGGTGGCAGGAAGGACTAGTCAAAGTCATGCTAGAGGGAGACACTACCATATGACTTTTGCTATTGCTGCTGCTTTTAATGATTTTCTTACTGGTAATATTTTTTGTGGGGCTAGCTGGAGTTTAAAGTATACAAGCTTGGTTGAGTCTTTGTTCTGGCTGAAGGGGAGATCTCTTCCCTTTGGCTTCTTCCTTTCAGCCTCTCACCAATACTCACCTAATAAGGAATCTGCTCCAAGTGAGTAGTGGGTTTTGGTCTAGGAAAACCCACACTCGAAGTAAAATCAAATAGCCTCCCTTTACAGATACCCATTAGAATGTATTTCTAAACAATTCTTCATGATGATAAATAGCTGTGTGCTACTGAAATATAAGGTAAAACTGCTAAAGATATCTCAAGTGTTCTGGAAAGTATATGATTTTTTCAGTTTTAAAAAGAGTTGTGGTAGCTTATTAGAGAAAGATGACTTTGTTTCTTTTCAGAGAAAAGCAATTTTAGGTATCCCTAAATTTTATAGTATAAGCATGACTAAAGAAATGAATGTATATTTTTCTAAGAAATAAAGTCACAGAAAGTAAAGATGATTGCCAGATATGCATATATTTATTTATTTTTCAGCATTTTACTTTGGTGGGCAAAAACATTTTATATCTAAAATATGTCCCAAGATTTTGCTGTTCTTTATAACTAATTTAAAACCCAAATGTACACTAAACACACATATTCTCTTTGCTTTAAAACATCTCTGAAAAAAAGTTGAAAAAAAAATCAAAGACCAATGCTGCTAATAATTATATTTGTGTGCTAGTCAGTTTCCTGTAGCTCATAATTTTATTTATGGTACATTTCTTGAAATACATAATACATAAGAAGTTTTTCCCTAGGTACTTATGTGTTACATGGGGAAAGAATGTGTAAGTTGTATGAAAAATTATTTCAGGAATGTTTTATTACACACATGGATGCTTTTGATTCAGGGGTTTGTCTCCAGTAATTAATGTCTCAATTATAACCAGAGTTAGTAATATGAAATATAGCTCAAGTACATACAGCTGCCTTTTAGAAATAGAATTGTTTTTACAATCACAGCAAAATAGTCACAAGAATCAAATTCCTCAAATGTTCTCTAACCTGACATACATGAATGTGTATTGCAACAGGCAAGAGGAAGTCAGTTTTCTATTGCAGAATTCATATGTCAGTAGCCAAAATAAAACTTGTTCTAGATTTTCAAATCCTCTTTTCCAGAACTTCATTTGTTTCGATATTTTAAAAAATTCTTTCTTTCAACTTGCTGTAATGAGAAAATGAGAGCTTTATTTACTAGACTATTCTCATTTCCTTGGGAATACATAAAAAACATACATCAGGAAAGGGATGCTATCATAACCAAGGCCCACTTTAATAGAATATTTCACATGAAATTATAGCAGAATCTTTCTGCTTTCTTTTCTCAGAAGCTCTTTCCTGAATAAAATAGATTCTAATATGGGAATAACAAGAAATTTACCTTGATTATAAAGCTTGCTTGCTTTGATCTGGGATTCAGACATCGTTGTCCTTTATGTGCTTTCAAGGTAATACTGTTAAGGGAAGATAAAAGTGAGTCTTAAACTTCACATGGGAAAATAAATAAAACAAAAAAGCTCCACCATTGTCATCTTCAGAAAGTGCATTACTTACATCACTTCAGTTTTGTTACAGCTGTTACTTGGGTAGATGACAGAGGCTTTCTCAATTTCTGTAAATTTCACTGCTTTTACTCCAGGGCCTATACAAAGACAACGTCCCCCTTTGAACATAGGAAAGCCTAGGACAGATCAGAATATTGATTAGTAATACATCTGATTGCAACATATAGTTATTATCCTGGTGGTGAATGTGAGAAGAGTTTTCATAAAAGATAAAGATTGTAGTTTGTAGTAATCTGTCAAATAGCCCTTGATACCAATGTTATTGGTAAAGGAGTTAAGTAAGATGTTGATTTTCTTTTGGAATTTGTAAAAAAGTCATTAAAAATAATAGGACAGGGCTGGGGATATAGCTCAGTTTGTAGAGTGCTTGCCTCACATGCACAAGGCCCTACCTTCAATCCCCAGCACCAAAAAAGAAGTAGTAGTAGTAATAATTATTATAGGAATATGAAAGACTTTTATTAAAGGAAGCTTGTTTGTCTGTTGCTTTTATACTTAAGAATTTTTCCAAGAAGTTAACATAATACCACTTAAAGTCTTCTTTACAAACATTTAAAGCTATTTGTCAAGCATCTTGTCAGATATTGTAGCAAAAAAAAAAAAAAATCCCATGAAGTTTATCATCTCTAGATTTAAGAGTCATCTCTAATGCCTTAAACATTTCCAACATTTTCTGTCAAAGCTATTAAGTAACTTCTAATATATGAGATTCAGTAAAAATTTACCATGTATTTTAGGATAAAAGTGAAAGAAAAGACATTGAAACATTACAAAAGGAGTTTATAGACTGAAGCAAAAAGTATCATATACCTTCAGTAATCGTAGCACAGACTATCACAGCCAAGACGATAGCCATGCCCTTCACATTCATTCTGTTTCTTTATTGCTGCTGCTGTTCGGCTTCACCTTTGGAACTCTTGGAGGGATTAGAAACACTAAACCTAAAAGGTAGTTCTTAATTGGTATATAAAGAGCATTTTATCCACCAGCCATCCTATTAGAGCAACTGGAATTTCCCTCCTTGAGTCATCTTCCTTTTTTGCTTCCAAGAGTTTCTATTTTATTCTCACCTCAGTGTCACTATCCCTTCCTATTTATTGTAGTATTGAAAGTGATATGAATTTGAAAGCACTTGATAAAGAGGGCATATACAGACAGTAACCAGCATTTCTGAAGGTAGTCTTTCCTAGAAATGCACTTAATTGTTAGACTTCCCTGGGCAGTGGGATTATGATTGCCATTCAGTCAGGAAGAAAGACTTTGTAGTTCAGTCCTTTCACCCTTTGCACAATATGCAAAAGAACATTCTTAAAAATATTTTAAAATCATTTGACTTTTACTTTTAAGTCTTAGTTGCTTATCATAGATAAGGCATATATTATTTTACATCTATAATGTCATGTCCAAAGAAGTATTCCTATACTTCTGTACTTGATGTTCATTTCCTTTTGCATTTTAAAGTTTTTTACCTTATGTACTTAGTATTTTACCTTTATGTACTTAGTATTTTAGCACTAAGTACATAAAGTTGTATGAATTGTGTTACGGATTGTAAAAAAATATTATCCTCTTTTTCACGTGATGTTTTTACAACTCTTAGATTATACTTGGCTGTAATCCCTATTTTCTTTTTATCCTTTCCTCTTAAGCTTTCTAAATCTATTTAAGTATGTCACTTGTGGACACCTAAAATCATATCCAAGAGATTTTTAAATGGGTGAATTTAATAAAGCATATTTACTATATAGCTGGTAATCTGTAATTTTAAAAAATGTTTTCTTGCTATTTTTTNAGTATCTGACACTCAAAAAGTATTAACTGCTATTATTATTATCTCTAATATTACAATGTTCTTTCTTAAATTGACATATCACATCTTACTCAGTATTAGCATAAGCATGCCCACTTAATAAAAGATTGGATAATATTGTTATATGATACAAAAGTATTTTAAAATTGTAATTGTGAATGTTAAAATAGTCTGTTCTTCTTGAAAATTTTAAGTAGTCTTGTGTACAAACACACAGCATGGTTTTAAAAATATAGCAAAACAATGGTAACTATTCTGTTTACCTAAAGTATTACACTGTCATGTAGCTTTAATGTTAGATAACTTCTTAAATAGAAATTTCTCTCCCTGCCTCTTCCCCCCAACCCTTCGTCTCATACTGAAGATTGAACCCAGGACCTCATATATGCTACACAAATTCTCTACCATTGAGCTGCATCTCTAGCCCTTTTTATTTTATTTTGAGGGTCTTAGGTTGCCCAGACTGGCCTCAAAATTGTGCTCCTCCTCCCTCAGCCTCCAGATAGTTGGGATTTCAGGCCTGTGCCACTACACCTGGCTAGTAATTTGCAATTAAAAAATTTAAAAGTCCCTAGAAAATTATATTATGTAACATTTTTTAAGATTATACATGGATACTGTGTTTATAGATACTTTAGGAAGAGGCAGGGCCGAAGACCAGGAGAGGAAAACAGTATCCTCCCTCCTCCTCTATAAGAAAGACTAATCCATAGTCCACAGGGAGGGTGCTGCTGCTACTTGTGTGTGACCCTAGAAGAGAGGAACTAATCCTACCCATGTGGGTATGGCCTTGTCTGCTTTTTCTTGGAGCCAAATCACAGAATGAATGCTGAGGAAAGTTTATTTAGTTCTTCGCTTCAAGCCTTCAAGCAATCCAAAATTATGCAGGGTTGGAAGAACAGTTGGTTTCATGCTGTAACCTTTTCACCTCATTTCCCTGAGCCATATAAAAAATAAGCCTTACTATGCTTTGGCTGGTGCTAATATAATGTATATGGGTGTTTGCTCCTTCCTTAACACACACTCCCTCTTCACTGCCTTTTCTTCCCTGTGTTCCTGCTTTACATTTTTTCCTGGAAAGCACCACCACTTTCTGTAGTTAATTTGCTCACCTAGTCATTCACTCATGAAATGTTTACTTTAGATATATGTCACATGCCTGGCCTCTTAAAGTTATGGATGATAGAGCATTGAACAAAACCAATCAAATTTCTTTTTGTATATTGTAAATTTTGACACTTTGCTGCCATATTGTATTGGCCTGATTTTTTTTTTAAAATATTTATTTATTTATTTATTTTAGTTTTCGGCGGACACGACATCTTTGTATGTGGTGCTGAGGATCGAACCTGGGCCGCACGCATGCCAGGCGAGCGCGCTACCGCTTGAGCCACATCCCCAGCCCAAATATTTATTTATTTATTTTTCGGTGGACACAACATCTTTGTTTGTATGTGGTGCTGAGGATCGAACCCGGGCCGCACGCATGCCAGGCGAGCGTTGGCCTGATTTTTGCTGACTCTGTAGACATGTGGGACCAAGTATGTCTTCAGGATTGATTCTGATTTGTAAATACGAAATACTCCTTGATATAACATGTAGATTTTCTTTCAGAACATTCCCTCATCTAGTAAGTCTGAGAGATCTCCTATTCTGATTATAAAATTTGGTTCGTCTAGCATGGAATGCACTTTCCTCTCCTTTTCTGAATCCTTTCATTCAAATCTGGATATCTTTGTGAAGTCTTACCTTTATGAAACTTTCTTGATATCATATTGCGCAATATGATTCTTTTAACTTCATAGAACTAATTGCCTTGTCTGTTTTATCCAGTAGAAATATAATACAGGCCACATAATTTTAAGTATTCTAGTGGCCACATTTAGAAGGTAAAAAGAAACAGATGAAAGTAATGTAAATGATATTTTTAATCTAAAATATGAAAACTAGGGCTGGGGATGTGGCTCAAGCGGTAGCGCACTCACCTGGCGTGTGCGGGGCGCTGGGTTTGATCCTCAACACCACATAAAAATAATAAAGATATTGTGTCCTCCTAAAACTAAAAAAAATAAATAAATATTTTAAAAAATAAAATAAAATATGAAAACTACTTCAATGTGTAAACAATATAAAAATTAAATGAAATATTTTTATATTCTCTTTTTTAGTACTAAGTCTTTGAATTGAACTAGCCACATTTAAAATGCTCTGTAGTCATTTGTGGTTAGTAGTTACAGTATTGGACAATGGGGATCTAGTTATTAAAGACTAGGTTAGATACTGTGAATTTTTTTTTTCCTTAAAGACAGTTCTGCGTTTTTCCCAGTTTTCTTCTTTTCCTCTCTTCCCTAAATTAGTATGCCTCATTGTTCATTTTCTTTTGATTAAATGCAAAAAAAGATTAAGCTACATTCTCTTTTTAGTAGTGTTGGCCTCTGTTGTTGTTCCCGGAATTGGACTATTTTCTGTTTTATATTCCTAGGTCTACCCCTTCAAATAAGTTTCCTTTCAATTTAAAGGAGCATCCCAGGAAATGAATCTAGTTTCCATAATTAATCACCAGAGTTTTTTCCAGCTTAAAAATTTCATAATCTGTGACTCATCTAAAGTATTAGCAATGCTGCCAAATTATTCACTTAATGTAAAATTTTACAATTTGCTGGGGCGAGGATCAGTGATATAGCACTTACCTAGCATGTCTGAGACCCTAAGTTTGATCCCCAGCATGGGGTTGGGGAGTAGGGAGTTTTAAAGTTCACTTAAAGATAATTCCCATGCTTGCTTCAGCAGCATATATTCTAAAATTAGTACAATATAGAGATTAGTATGACCCCTGTACAAGAATGACATACAAATTCATAAAGCATTTCATACTTTTATGTATAAAAAATGATCAACATTCCTAGCAGAAAGGGAAATGCAAATGAAAACTACACTGAGAATTCCTCTCATTCCACTTAGAATGGCAATCATCAAAAATACAAATAATAATAAATTCAGACTAGGATGCAGGGAAGAAGAAATACTTGTACACTGTTGGTGAGACTGCAAATTAACATAACCACTATGGAAATAAGTATTGAGATTCCTTAAAATAAGACTAGGAATGGAATCACCATGTGACTCAGCTATCCCACTCCTTCATATCTATCCAAAAGAACTAAAGTAAGCTTACTGTAGCAATAAAGTTAGGGAATCAGACTAGTGTCTGTCAAAAGATGAATGAAGCTGGAGCGAGAAGCGAGGCAGGAGGATCATGAGTCCAAAGCCAACCTCAGCAACATCAAGGCGCAAAGCAACTCAGTGAGTCCCTCTCTCTAAATAGAATACAAAAAGGGGCTTGGGATGTGGCTCAGTGGTCGAGTGCTTCCAAATTTAATTCCCAGTACCAAAAAAATAAAAAGATGAATGAAAAAAATGTGGTATGTGTACAAAATAAGAGTTTTGCTCAGCTATAAAGAACAACAAAACTATGCTATTTGCTGATAAATGGCTAGAACTGGAGATCATCATGTTAAGTGAAATAAATAAGGCAGACTCAAGGGTCAAATGTATGCCCTCATGTGCAGAAGCTAGAGAGGAAAAAAAGAATAAAAAAGGGATCTGATGAAAATAGAAGGGAGATCAGTAGAGGAAGGAGATGGAGACCAAGGCGGGTGTGGGGAGGAGGAGGAAAAAGAGAGGAGAGGTACTAGGGAATGAAATTGACCAAATCATGCTAGGTGCATGTACAAATGTATCACAATGAATTTCACTTTATGTATAATTATAATGCACCAATTAATAGAAAAAAACAGAAGGGTTCCTCCAGTGCTCCGTATATTTGTGGTTTT
Organism: Marmota marmota marmota; assembly: GCF_001458135.2. Taxonomy (NCBI): domain Eukaryota; kingdom Metazoa; phylum Chordata; class Mammalia; order Rodentia; family Sciuridae; genus Marmota; species Marmota marmota. The sequence goes on along the minus strand of NW_026000119.1, from coordinate 9,129,086 downwards.
GGGCCCCGGAGCATTGGGGGAAACCAATAGAGTCGAGGAAGGGGGGGTCAGGAGCGGGAGGGAAGGGGAGATACTGGGGAAGTAAATAGATCAAATTGTTATATGCATGTATGAGTATGTCACAATGAATCCTACTATTATGTATAATTATAATGCACCAATGAAAACATTTAAAAAGATAATTCCCAATTCACCATTCATTAGGTCGCTAAATAATATATTACCTGCAAAAACAAATTAAAAAATTAATATCAAGAGTATTTAGTTCACTTGTTAAAGAAAAATGGACTAGAAATGGAAACTAGTATTTCCATTTATTATAAATCAGCATGATTTAACAGAATCCAGTTTGAGTTTATAGGAGGCAGATGACTCACTCCTGGAGCAGATGTCACCTGAAATAATGTAAATAGAGTGAACAGATTGATGTTGAATCCTGAACTCTTAAAAATACAGTACTTGCAGTACTTGGTGCTCTTTTACAAAGAGGTTAAGGAATTTAGAGAGTTGCTAGTGACGTTTTTTGAATCCTTCATACAATACTACTTTTGTGATTTTCTTATAACATTATTAACCTATTTGTCTTAGAAGTCAGACAAATTCCTCTATTCAAGCCAGTCATTAGGCACTGCTAAGGCTATATTTCCCACAAAAGCTTGAAATATAATTGTTTAAATAACAAAAAATCTCTTAAGGCATTGAAGACTAGTGCATGTTTTATTGCTATTGTAGAGTTCCAAGGTTTTCATTTTGAATAAGACTGTTTGTGAGCCTGAACTTAATCTCTTTCCACGACTTTGACATATGAAGACATTTTCAAAAAACTGTATTCTGCTAATGCAATCTGGTATGTGAGAATAAGGTATAAGAGAGCTCATGTTTCATAAGGAAAACTTCTTTCTTGATATGTGCTCCCCCAAACATTGCAATCTCAAATGCATGTACAAAAAAAAAAAAAAAATGGACTGGTTTTCCATCACCTTACCAACCTTCCATGCTTAAGAGAGCCACTGCTAGTCAACTACCTGTCTTTTCCTTGTTGGCATGCCAGAAAGGGATGGAATCAAAACTATCACACACCTCATAGGAGAGATTACTGAACTCTGTATCAAATTTCTTATGTTAGAGGAGAGACATTTATCTGTACTCTGAAAGATGTACTTTGGAATAACTTTTTAGCTTCCATGATTGAAGGTTTGAAGACTAGTTACTGATACCTATTCTTGCTGATCACATGTAAGCTTCTGTATCTTGTTCCTAGAATTGGATGATTTCTCATTGGCTTAATTAGATTTATTTCAAAGGAAAGATATCCCTAAACAATAAACTGCAGTAGGTTAATTAAAATACTTCCCTTTCATTTTTGGAAATTGGATGATTAAGAACATCAATCTGTTGTTCTTCTGAAAAAGCAATGTTTTTCTGCTTCTTTGAAACAAGAATAATTATCAAATAATAGCCATTATTTGCTTTTTTTTAACCTGACAAAGCAGAGTATATAAACATTGTTCTAACTATAACCAAGTTTATTTGCCTTGGAATTTTACTTTATTAGAATATAATTAACAAGTGTCAAAAGAAAAGCTACTTGATATATTATTCTTACAGTAATTCAGAAAGGACAACAAAGAACGTGAGTTTGAAAACTAATTTCTTTCCTTTAGAATTTTAGGTAAAATTCAAAAACCACATATGTAGAAACTAAGAACACAGAAGAAATGTCAGGCTTATTGTCTAGACTAATCCCTTTTCCTTGTCCTCTACACTCCTCAAAGAATGTTTGCTGTCGTTTGCATGTATTTGAGCCAGGAGGAATGTGTAGTACAGAACAACTTCAGTATCTCCATAAACTTCAGAGAAACTGTTTTTCTCATAACAAAGGCAGCTCTATGCATGGCCTTCAGTTGGCCACCTAGAAAATGACTGCAGTTGACAACTGCTGGGGCAATGTGGATGTTCATGTTAATTTTTCAAGTTGGGAAACAACATGCCTATTGTTAAGGGATAGAAACATGCTAGAGATTAGCCATGAACAACTTACAAACAACTAACTGAAGGAAGCTTGGCTCTTAGGGGAAAATTGTGTAGTAGCTTCATTTACTGTTTATTGCTTCTGTTACTCAGAAAAGCTGGAAGGGAGGGGAAAATAGATCCAGCTGATATTATTTCAGGTTTAGTTTGAAACAGTAATACACAAAAGGATCTTGCCTGGAGAGATGAGCCCTACATGTGAAAGGTAGAAGAGCTATGTCTGTTATGTCTGCAAGGTATGAAGCTGCACCAGATTTGTTAAGTTTATTTTTATAGAATATAAATGACTGTTTATAAGGAGCATTTCAATATACATGATTTGCTAGTTTGAACTTAAGTAGACTTAATGTTTTAAATAGGAGGTACAGCTAGTAATGTCACAAAAAGGACTGGAAGGAATTTGTTGTTGTTGCAGTTTTTAAATTTCTTAATACTTAAATGACCTTCCTTCTTTTGGATTCAAGATAAGAACAACACCTAAATATTTAGAAAGGCTATTTTTTAAGGTTGGCACATTATGTTGAATATTGTTTTCTTTTTAAATAAAAAGCCAATAAAACATTCCTATCATTGTCTTGTTTCTAAGATTTCCCCAACATCCTGGTTCTACCTTAGAACTCATAACCTAGCTTTATTTTTGTTTCTTGTTTCTGTGCTCTTACTTGTTATATGTGAGTAGATAAACAGTAAAAAAGCATGGTCAGAGAACTACAGCTCTACTCTTCAACTCTATTTGCCAACCTTTACCTTGTATCTGTGCCAGTTGGTGGCTGGGTGTATGGTGGTAGCAGGATGGCTGGTGGAGATCATAGTTTTGTTTAATGTCTGCTGTGTTTCATAGTGTCTCATTGGTGCTTAACAATTCTTAAGGATGGGCACATTACCCACTTCTTAAAGAAGAAAATGAAGTGTCAAAAGATTATATAACATAATCTTAAATCATAGAACATATTTAATAAGAAGCAGAGTCGGGACAACAGCAATGAAAAAGTTCCCTTTTTTTGTGTTGAAATGGGAAGGAAAAGGCAACCTCAGAGGTCTAATTATATAATTCTCAGACCCAGGCCTCCCTGGAAAATAGGAAATGTAGAAGGAGGCTAGAGTGGATTAGTGTGGAACCATTTGAGAGACATAGAATCTGAGGGTCCTGGTGAGAAAGCTGGAGAAGTTCTAGAGCCCTGTTTAATGTACATTTCAAATTATTATTGTATGACTTGGTAAAATTTGCCTTTAGTGAGTAATGTTTATCCTCTGTTTCCCCATTGTAACTAGCAGTAGTAACCCTTAGAAAGCCTCAAAACAGCCAATACTTATTCCAGGGATGGGGGAGAAAGCAAGAAGCCTGTGTTGTTTACAGTTAGCTGAGGAGGACAGAAACTTCTCCGAGGCAGCAGGAGAAATTGGTACAATAGGTAGCCAGCAGCAGGTCGACTCCTGCCTTAGAAACTTATACCAGATGAAGGCCCTGTGTCCTTTCAAAGGTAACAGGGAAGGATAGAGGAGGGGGCAAAGAAACTGCCTTGGGACTGCACCCTCATTCCCATCAATTCCTCCTACTACCTTTCCCTTCCTTTAACTTACATTCTAAATCCTTTCTTAGAGACCCAGTAACCATGTTGCCTCATCCCAAGCCTCTTATTTTCAGAGTCCTTGATATTTGAGTTTGCATGTTTAGAAGGATGCCAGACATCATCCCAGTTAATAGATTGAATTCTGTGAGGGTTAAACTAGCAGAAGGAAACTTTTACTTCTACTGGTGGAGCCTTTCCAAAATCTTGCAGGACCTAGCTAGAGCTGAATCTGGGAAGCCAAAGAGGCCTGTGAACATGTTCTAAAACCAAGAGCTCCAAAAAGGTTCCAAAAACTAGGAATCAGGGGTTAGGGAAAGAGAGAAGGTATCAGGTTTAGAGTAAGGGAGCAACCAGCTTGAAAGTTGTTAAGTATCAGAATTAGTGTTTAACGGCTACAGAGTAATTGTGGGTGGGGAGGACAGGTGTTAGATGTGTTTCAAGAGACCAGGAAAGGGGCAAAGTTCTTATTGCCCATTAGATTCAGAAGGGAGTAAATAAGGGAAAGAGATGTACTCCTGACATCTCAGATTGAGACCTGGAAGACACTTCTGATTATCATGAAAAAACAAAAATCAGCAACAGTGGGTCTTCAAATGAAATTTGAATTAGGTTCCATTGATAAGTGGGAAACCACTCTAATTCTTTAGAATCAGAGAAAAGGAGGCCAAACTTCAGTGTCATATTGCTTACGGAAATTTATTATGAAGATAATTTACCCTTAATTTAGAAAAAGAATAGTAATGCTTTGAAAGAATATTCTTTAGTTATTTTATAGACTGTTCCTCAATTTGGTTTATTTGATGTCTTCTCATAATTAGAATGAGGTTATTGATTGTTGGCATGAAAAACTACAAAATAATATTTTCAGTACATTATGTCAAAGTTCATAATGTTGATATGTGTTATTACTAGTGATGTTTACTTTGATCATGTTATTAAGTTTGAATTTTCTAGGAAGAACTGGTACAGATCAGAAGAGACTAAGAATAAATAACTAAATACAGTGTGAGTCCTAGATAGGACCATAGAAAAAGGACATTAATGGCAATGTATAGAGTGAATTTATATGAGATCTGAAGTTTAGTTAACAATATTGTACTAGTGTTCATTTCCTATTCTTGATAATTATACTATGGTTATAAAAGATGTTATCATTAGGAGAAGAGGAATGAGAGAAGTAAAGATAACTTATTTTCTTGATTTTGTATAAGTAAAAAATTAACTTAAAAGTTAAAATATAATGATATATAATACTTACATAGTGCTTATGATGATCATTTTGCTCTTAGAAACTATAAAAGCAAAAGTAACTTTATTTGGGACCCGAGAATTGCAGTGTGGGGGAAACACGGGTTCAGACAGATCTGAATGAATATTCTGAAGACATTCAGATTGTACATGACTTTTCTTTTTTTCCCTCTGGTACTTGGGATTGAACCTAGGGATACTTTTCCACTGAGCCACATCCCCAGTCCGTTTTATTTTTTATTTTGAGACAGGTTGCCTTTAAGTTGTTGAAGGTCTCCCTGAGTTGCTGAGGCTGGCCTTGAATTTGCTGTTCTCTTGCCTCAGCCTCCAGAATAGCTAGGATTATAGACATGTGCCACTGTGCCCAGCTATATGTGACTTTAAAATGGAAGGAGAAGCAGAGGACAAAGGAAACTCCACAAGTTACATGAAGAGAAAGGTGATTAGTGCAAAGAAGCTATCCTAACACTAATTTTTATATCAGTGATTGATTGCTAGGGCTATCTCTAGGTGTTAAGTTTGTTGGTTACTTGTGACGGTTGCTCTGCCGTTATCTCCAAAAAAGATATTAGTGCTTTGCAGGCTTTGGCATAGTTTAATGGTTAGTACTCTTGTTGCCGAGTTCATGGTTCACTTCCCAGGCAACTGCCTAATATGTGCAGAGATCTGGTTCTTCTAATGATCTCCTGGCTCCATTTTGAAAAGTTTTCCACAAGATGCTTTTTATTGTAACTTTCTTCTGAATTTTATACTGCTGTGTACTAGCTGTACTCTGCATCTATTACTCTTTGATTCCTTGCAATGACCCTGTGAAGGAAACTGTTGTTCCCATTTATCATATGTAGATACAGAAAGATAATAAACATGTCCAGCTCACCTGGCTATTAAGTGGTCACATAGCTAGACAACAGCTTGAGTAGGAATTTGAACTGAGTCATTTCAGACTCAGAAAGTCATTGCAGCATACTAGCTTTCATATATGCTCATGGTTTAAAAGTAATTCATAAATACAGTACCATCCCCTAAGGCAATATCTGTTACTAGATTTTTTTAATTGCTCAAAAAATAATTTACCTTTGAATATTTGGATAACAGCCCCCTTTAGAGTTTATCCGTAATATTCAAAGCTGTACTGTGGCAGTGTTTTGGTTTTTCTTTGAAATTTTCTCATGACACACTGACTATTGTAGGTAGCAGCTGCATTGGAAACTATGGAATACTAGTTGGTCAGATAGAAAGACATTAGGAGTAAAGTACTAATTGCTTATGACTACCAGGTACAGTCTGGACAATAAAGTTAAGTAGAATCAAATTTAATTTGTGTGTGTGTGAGAGTTACTGGGGATTAAACCCATGGGTGCTCTTCCACTGAGCTATATCCTTTCCCCTCCATCCTCTTTTTTTTTTTTTTTTTTTTTAATTTTTGAGACAGGATCTTATTAAGTTTCCAAGGCTGGCCTCAAATTTGCAAATCTCCTTCCTCAGCCTCCCTTATTGCTAATATTACAGGCATGTGCCACCATGCCCAGCTAAACTGAATTTAATGTAGCCAAGTTCTGTTGTAACTTTTATGCGTGCTTTGATTGGTATGAAAACCTTTTTCATAGGACTTAAAAACAGCATACTACAGGGACCCAACCACATCAATGTTTATAACAACACAATTCACAATACCTAAATTGTGGAACCAACCTAGATGCCTTTCAGTAGATGAATGGATAATAAAAAATGTGTCATATATACACAATGGAATATTACTCAGCAATAAAAGAGAATAAAATCATGGCATTTGCAGGTAAATGGATTGAGTTGGAGACGATAATGCTAAGTGAAGTTAGCCAATCCCCAAAAAACAAATGCTGAATGTTTTCTCTGATATAAGGAGGCTGATTCCTATTGGGGTAGGGAGAATGGAGCATGGGAGGAATAGACGAACTCTAGATAGGGCAGAGGGGTGGAAGGGGACGGGAGGGGGTATGGGGTTAGAAATGATGGTGGAATGTGATGGACATTATTATCCAAAGTACAGTTATGAAGACACAAATTGGTGTGAATATACTTTGTATACAACCAGAGATATGAAAAGTTGTGTTCTATATGTGTAATAAGAATTGTAATGCATTCCGCTGTCACATATAAATAAAAAAGTAAAAGAAATTATTAAATGCAGATATATTTGAATTAAAAAAATTAATTAAAAAAAGAAAACCTTTTTCATCTTAGTATTGGCATTATCTGTTTACTTTTTTAAACCAACAATTTTTCAGGCATTATAACAATACCTTTGTTTGTCATCTTTAAAATTGATGAAAGAATATGGTATTTATCATGGTAGATTGGGCCATTGAGAGTCTGAATGAATTACTTGAATCTGGTCTGATTAATCTATCTGATGTAGAACTGAGATTCCTCAATTAAAGATAGTGGGTTCCACAAGCTATATGTTGTTATGAAGACTCTTTCTTTGAGCTAAATAGAAAGTTGATAAAAATGCATATATTAACACTTACTGATTCAGTAAGTTTCACAATTCAAAGAATCAATCACTACTGATTCATCCTTATTTTAGATATATTCATTTCTATCTTTCTGTTTTCTTGGGCAGAAAAGTACCCTTATTATTTATGAGGTGAGAAAAGTAATAGGAATTTCCTACCTATTTATACATACATGGCAAACATGTCGTCTTTGCTGCAGAAGTAACGTATGGTTTCCTTTACATAGTTACAGCATTTTTCTTTCTATTCATTTATTTTCTGCTTTTAGATTTGTGGTCCAGGAGAAAAATCTAACAGCAGATACTTGCTTTGGAAGGTTCAGAGGTCAAAGTTCTTTTAGTTTTTTTCACTGTCTTCCCTTTCTCTCTCTCCCTCCCCCTCCCACTCTCACTAATCTTCATTCATATTTCTAACCCTTTTCTTTCTCCATCCTTACTCTTTGATTAATTATAACAGGCGATTGTAAAATTATTTTTAAAAGGCTGTTTCTTGGCTTTAAATATAAAAGGTTGTAAGTTGAACCTTTTTTTCCTCTACTTAAAAAATTATGATTAATTGGCTTATAGCTTATATATATTTTCAATCAATTTTTTCCCTTACAGTTATCTCAGAAGAAAAAGAAATGTTCATATTCAGGCAGTCTCAATTGAATGGATAACTAAATTAAAGTTCTAAGTGACTTTGACAATTTAGAGAAATTAATTAGTGAGGTTTAGTAGTCAAGTAGTCATAAGGGCAGGGAAAAAACAAGCGAACCTTATAAATTGAAAAACTAGCCAAGTTTGTAAAAGTCTGACAAAGGAGGGATATGAGGATCCAAAAAAAAATTAGCCAAAATGTGTTAGATATGTAACACTAGCACTTCTAAAATTATCAGAGGGATTGTTGGTGGGATGATGTGCCAGATAATGTGTCAGTGATTAGGAAATTGAGTCAGTGGTTAGGAAATCAGAACCTACTTTCCTACAGATGTTAAAATGGTGGTGATAATCATTCAACATAAGGGGTTGCTCCACAGAAGTAACCTTGTCTGATATACCTTCCATTTCCTCTCATTTGTCTTGCATAAAATAAAACCTTAATAAATTTGTTTCAGTCATTGTTGTCTTATAAAATCTCCCTTCCTTTATCCTTCCTCTGCTTCTTCACTATCTGGAACCTCCAGGCAAGAGAGAATGACTGAATATGCCAGACCTGGCAGTCAGAGAGTTATGTTCCAGCCTTCTCTTCCAAATGACTTCCAGTTAAGCAGACTTTCTTGCCACAGTCCGGCTGCAGCAAACTAACTGGGGGGTGACGAACAACTTGTGTATATTGATACAGCAGGAGTGGGAGCCGTTTATTGTAGGACAACAGAGGTATTTATACATTCCACACAGCTTATCTTAATTAACATAAACTAGATACAGCAGTCAACCAATAAGGAATCTCCACACTTAATGGCTCGCTGGCGTTACTTCACAAACCACTCCCTCTGGCAAAATGCCAGGCGCCATCTTGACTTGTTTACAGACCCTAACACTTTCTTATGAATACAGAGTACAGGATGCTATTCTGAGAGACCCTAATATGTAATAGTATTGGTTATGGGTAGTGGGAGTAGGTAGGGATTGGGGAATAATTGCATCTTATTTACTGGCTATAGCTCTAAATCACTCAGCAACCTAATTTGGAGTTTGATGAAGGCTTCTCTCAGAGTGGATTATGATTTAGGAATTTAGCAAAGCTTCAAGAAGTATGACTCGAAGCTCTTTATAATGATCTGACCCTGATTTTCTCTCCAGCCTTGAATTTCTGTGCTCCTTGACACATATCATGCTAACTATAATAATTGGCTTACATTTTATTGAATTTGTGCTTTCCTTTTATGCCCTCACTGCCTTGTTGTACTTTTATCTCTGACTGGGAAGCTGTTCATTCCTTTTTTTCCCCCTAAGTAACTCCTACTTCTTCAGTCTTCAACCAAATTGTCATTTCAGTACCTGTCACCCTTTTCATATTGCTGCCCTCCTTTGTAGGACCTGTAGCACCCTATGCACATTTCTGACATTATGCTTATCTCACAACATGATAATTTTTGTTTATGTGGTATCCTCTTCCTACTAACTATAAGTTTTTTGGGGATAGGGGCTTTTTAAGCATTTCTTTCCCTAATTTTCTAAGGACAATTTTAGGTGGCAATTTCTGAGATAGTTCAAGGGTAGCCTTTTGTCAATTCTACATAAAAGCTAGTAAGACAGCATTTGAATTTGGTATTTGGGGCAAGAGTAGACAGCTCACTGAAGAGTCACTTTAAAATAGAAAGTCATATGGGTGATGAAACACATGTAAGAATGCTACCACCACTCATGGCACACACTGTTCTCATTGACAAAGGGATTACCCCCTTTGGTTTTGCTTCCCCTTTTTCAAAAGCTAAGATTTTCTGTTACAAGAGTACACATGTTAACAAGACATTAAATTATCTTCAGTTTTCTTTTAACTTCGACTGATGTTTTAACAGTAGTGTGTGGGGGTTTCCAGCCTTGGAAGAGTAATAATGAAAAGAGTAATAATGAAACTCTTGATTACAACATTAGCTATGCCTAGGGACAGTTTTATTCTGTGCTTCATGTTAAGTAAAATGCTTCCCTATTTAATAGTGACCCTTACTTTCACTTAAGAAGGAAATGTACATGGCTAAAAGTAAAATTTTTTCTTCCCCCTTTTCCTCTTTTAGGAGGATATAACTTCCATAGGGTCTGGATCAAATCAGATTCTGTTTGTTCATTTTGTGTCCTTAATCCATAAGGTCCTATTTTTGTCATCTTGTCAAATCTTACAAATGATAGTTGTCCATTCCATTTAAAATAATATTCTTGGGCTGGGATCGTGGCTCAGTGGTAGAGTGCTCGCTTGCCTAGCATGCACAAGGCACTGGTTTGATCCTCAGCACCACATAAATGTAAAATAAAGATATATGTCCACCTAAAACTAAAAAATACATATTTTTTTAAAAAATAATAATATTTATTCTTAGACCTATATCAATTAATCAGTTTTGTATGGAGGAAAAAATGCAAATCAAAATACTTGAGGAGACACAGCCTTGACTGGAAAGTCTAGAGGAATGTGGAGAAAAAGTGAAGGAATAATGGACTGGATCTGGCCTGGGCCTGCTAAAGTCTTTGTCTATGTCCGGAATCATGGAATTTGGTACCCTGCTCTTGAATGGTTGTCTTTTCACCACCACAGATTTAATGAGATTTATCATAAAGTCTTTTCCTACCACCATCCTACCTTGTGGCATGTTACAGTGTGTTGGCATGATTATAGAATAAAATGGTTTCAGTCATTGTTGTTATCATAGGAAGATTTAAAATGTATGTGTCCACATGATGACCTTATCATTTATACTTTACTCATTTGGCTCCAGCCACACTCACCTCTGAACCTTCCTGGTTTTCCTCAGACATAGGAGGCATGCTGTTTTTTCTAGTTCAGCATTGTCTAAAAGATATATTTTAGACAATATTTATTAATATTAGATAATCTTATAAAATTAGCTCTTATAAAATTTAAAGTTGAAAAGTAGATGTACATACCTGAGTTGTTCCAAACTTTAAATTTTCCCGTAAATCAATAATCAGTCTTTAAATTAAATTAAATTAAGTCCTATTAAAAATTCACTTTTTTCATCACCAAGTCACATTTAAGCACAACTCAGTGAACACAAGTATTTAAGTTTTATGTTTACATATCATTAACTGTTTGACAGAGACTTGGGGAACACAATAGGAAAACATAGTATAAAACCTTAAAAATTGGTTTACAACAATGACATTAAAAGATAAAATAATTTAAATTCTAGAAATTAGTTTTACACAAACCTGTTTGTTTTGTTTTTGTTTTTGTTTTTGTTTTGTAATACAGTGTCACTGAGCTTCATCTCCAGCACCACATTTATTTTGAGACAAGGTCTCATTAAGTTGCCTGGATTGGCCTTAAACTTGCCACAACTTCCCAACTAACTGGGATTACAAACATGATCCACAATGCCCAGTGTCTTACACAATTTTTTTTTTTTAGAGATTCATTTATTATACAAAATTATGAAAGAAAATTATCTTGGACCTAGAATTATATACTAGTCAAACTGTTAACCATATTTACATTTCAATACTTGCATTAATACATATAGCATGCATATATTAAAGATAATAACAGTAATTATATATTACATGCCATAGGGATAATATTCTGCAGTGTTTTGCAAATACTAGGGCTGGGGATGTAGCTCAATGGTAGAGAACTTACCTTGCATCCTGAGGCCCTCGGTTCTATCCCCAGCTTGGCAGGCGACAAAAACTCAATACGTATGCTCTTTCTATGTTTTTATTTTTTTGGTACAGGGGATTGAACCCAGGGGTGCTTTACCATAGAGCTACAACCCCAGCCCTTATGTTTCATTTTCAGATAGGGTCTCACTAAGTTACTGAGGGCCTTGCTAAGTTGCTGAGACTGAATTCAACCTTGGTATCCTCCTATCTCAACCTCTCGAGCTTCAGGGATTATTACATGCATGCACTACCACACCCGGCAATACATACGCTCTTCATTCCCCCTGTAAAAGTCTGTTCTGTCTGTACTCCAGTCACCTTAAGTTACTAGAGGAGGGAAAAGGTTAAAAAAAAGTCAAAACAAGGAGGACTTGATTCTAGAGTAGAAAAGAAAGGAATGAAATCAGACTTCTACGCCTTGTCTTCTATGGACTGAAATTCTAGAGAAGTTTCATATAGGAGTTGAGAAACACCCTGATAAGTTTCAGGGATCTTTTAGCAACAGAAATGGGTCTTTTCTTGTTTTAGCTGTTTTGGGCAAACTGGAGAAATTAAAGGTCTCTTAGAAAAGCACTGTGTCACCCCCCTTATATCAGGGAAGACATTTGGCATTTGTTTTTAAGGGACTGGCTAACTTCACTTAGCATAATCTGCTCTAATGCTATCCATTTCCCTGCAGATGCCATGATCTTGTTATTTTTAGTGCTGTGTAATATTCCATTGTGTATAAATGCCATATTTTTTAATCCATTCATCTATTGAAGGGCATCTAGGTTGGTTCCATAGTCTAGCTGTTGTGAATTGTGCTGCTATAAACATTGATGTGGTTGTGTCCCTGTAGTATGCTCTTTTAGGTCTTTTGGGTATAGTCTGAGAAGGGGAATAGCTGGGTCAAATAGTGGTTCAATTCCCAGATTTCCAAGGAATCTCCATACTGCTTTCCAATTGGCTCTAAAATGGGGTAGGGAGGAAGAGCATGAGAAGAAAATTACCACTAAATAGGGAAGAGAGGTGGGAGGGAATGGGAGGGAGAAGGGGAATTGCACAGAAGATGGAAGGAGACCCTCATAGTTATACAAAATACATGTATGATGATGTGAGGGGGAAAAAAAGAAATGTGTCACATTAGATTGGGTAGAGAGAAGTGATGGGAGGAGAGGGGAGGGGAAGGGAGGATAGGAAGGGCAGCAGAATAAAATAGACACTAGTATTGCTGTATGTATATACATGTCTGTATAACCAATGTGATTCTGCAACCTGTACACTCAGAAAAATGAGAAATTATACCCCATTTGATTCAAAGGTATGATATGTCAAGATCATTGTATTGTTATGTGCAACTAATAAAAAAAGAAAAAGAAAAAGAAAAGCACTGTGTCTAACAAGTTGGAAACAGCAAAGTAGCAATAAGAATTAAGAGAGGACAAAATTTCCTTTATAGTTTTTTACAAAATTAAGGTTGCTGTTATGGAACCCCTAGGTTTTTCTTGGAGCCTACCTAGGGAAAGTAAGTCAGGGGGTACAAGCCAGCTTACATTATTCTGTAAGATGCTGGGCAAGAGCAAGGGAACTCATGTACAATTACCACTTAATAGGGTTAGAGGGCAGAGAGATGGTTTCACTTTAAAATACCCAGTGCCCAGGCCCCAATAAGGGGAATACCAACAGGACACCCACAGTATGTAGAAGATACTAAAATACTGAGCCAGCAGTTCACCATTGTCACCATTGTAGGAAACCAGTCAAATAGCTAGAGCCAACAGAGAGCAAATTACAATTTTTCCCAATATCAGAGTGGCAACGTAGATGGGGAGCTGTGTGCAAAAAGGAAAAATGTATTTTTCTGTATTGGCAATCAGTAGTTCAGAAACCTCCACATCTACTAATGATAAAAACAAACAGAACAACCTCCTCTTTTTTTTTTTTTTTAGTACTGGGAATTGAACCCACTGAGTTATATCCCCAGGCCGCCCCCCTTTTTCCTTTCTTTTTTTCTTTTTTGGAGATAGGGTCTTGCTAAGTGGCTGAGGCTAGCCTCAAATGTACAATCTTTCCTCAGACTCCCAGGTCACTGGGATTATAGGTGGGTGCTGCCACTCCAGCTATAAAACATTACTCATACCAACTAAAATTTAGTCACTCTGAGTGAAGCAGTCTTACTTTGAGTAAATATTCAATTAAGCTCAGAGTTTTTCCCTTCCATTCTCTTCTGCCTCAGCAGTGTAAATGTTGCCTTTGAAGAAATAGCTTGTTCTGGTGCTGACCTCTAGTGGTCATTGGCTTTCACTGGGTTGTCTGATCCAGCTCAGTCTTCAAAGGGAATGATTTCCCTTTGTTATTGTAATGTCTTGACTTAGCCTCCAGTCTTTAAGTCTATGTGTTTTGCACTCACCTTGTCACAACCCCAGGCTCCTTTGAATCACCCAGCTCTCTTTCAACTTCTTCCATGAGCCACTGCAGCATGACAGATGATGTACTGTAGTTGTCTTTGGTATACCTCTGGGGGTACCCAAAGACAATCCAAGGGCTATCTGGGCAAGATTTTGTTGTTGTTGTTGTTGTTTGTTAAAAATCCACTGTACTTAGCTATAGTCTATATAAGTAAAATGCATCAATTTGAATGTACACTTCCATGATTTTTGACAAATATATGTTATCACGTAACCACCACTGTAGTCATGATATGAATCATTTCAACCCTCAAAAGAATTCCCTCATACCCATATTGTATATATCAGCAGTTCATTTTTAAAAACCAGCTTTATTGAGACATTATTCGTATCCCATACAGTTCATCCATTTGCATTGTACAATTAAATGGCTTTTAGGCTTTTTATAAAGTTGTATAACCATCCTTGCAGTTGTTTTTAGAACTACTAATATATGCAGAAACATGGGTAGATTTCAAAGCATTATGCTAAGAAGTAACAAAAGACCACATACTGACTATACAATGTTATTTAAATGGCATAGTAGAAAAGTAAAACTATAGTGATAGGAAGCTGATTGGTGCTTGCAAAGGTTTTTGGTGGAGGGAGGAGATTGACTGAAAAGGTCATGAGAGTGTCATTCCAGTGACTCTGGAGTCTGAGGTGAGAGGAAATCAATAGTTTACTTCAAAGCCAGCCTCAGCAACTTAGTGAGGCCCTAAGCAACTTAGTGAGACCCTCTCTCAAAAAAATAAAAAGGGCTGGGGGTCTGGCTCAGTGGTTAAGTGCCCCTGGGTTCAACCTCTCCCCCCAAAAAGTCATGAAAGGACTTTTTTCATTGCTTTCATTTGCTCTAAGGAGAAACCTGAATCCATTAGCAGTCTTCCTAATTTCCTCCTATGTTTCTAGACCTAAAAAACCACTATTCTTTCTATTTCTATAGATTTTTCTGTTTTAGATATTTCATATAAATGTATCAGTACTTAATTTATTTTTCAGCTGAACAGTATTCTACTGTATGGATAGATATACCTCAGTTTATCTACTCATTAGTTGATAGGCATTAAGTTGAACTCTATATAATTTATATAAAAATATATAAATTTTAAAATTTATATATTTTTTATTTGTTCTACTTAGTTATATATTATATGACAGCAGAATGCATTTCTATTCATCATACACAAATGGAGTGCAACATTTGAATTCTCTGGTTGTACATGATGTACAGATGCACCAATTCTGCAATCATAATGTACCGAGGGTAATAATGTCCATCTCATTCCACCATCTTTTCTACTCCCAAGACCCCTCCTCAACCTCCCCTTCGCCCAATCCAAAGTTCCTCCATTCTTCCCATGCCCTGCCGTCATCACTGATCAGCATCCACTTAACAAAGAGAACATTTGGCCTTTGGTTTTTTGGGATTGGCTTACTTCACTTAGCATGATATTCTCCAACTCCATCCATTTACCTGGAAATGCCATAATTTTATTCTCTTTTAATGCTGAGTAATATTCCATTTTGTATATATACCACAGTTTCTTTATCCATTCATCTATTGATGGACATCTAGGTTGGTTCCACAGTTTAGCTATTGTGAATTCAGTTGCTATAAACATTGATGTGGCTGTGTTACTATAGTATGCTGATTTTAAGTCCTTTGGGCATAGATGGAGGAGTGAGACAGCTGGGTCAAATGGTGGTTCCATTCCAAGTTTTCTGAGGAATCTCCATACTGCTTTCCAAAGTGGTTGTACCAATTTACAATCCCACCAGAAATGTATGAGTGTACCTTTTCCCCCACATCCTCACCAACACTTGTTATTTCTTGTATTCTTGATAACTGCCATTCTGACTGAGATGAAATGAAATCTTAAAGTAGTTTTGATTTGCATTTCTCTAGAGCCACTTTTTGACTATTTTATAAATAATACTGCTGTGAACATTTTTGAACATTTGTACAAAACTGTTTTTGTGGATTATATATTTTTATTTAACTTGGATATATTCCTGGGAGTGGGTACATAAGCTGGGTCATATGGTAATTCTTGTGTTAAACATAAGAACTTTCCCCTTTTTATTTATTTTTTTTTAAATTTTATTCCAAATGGAATACTACTTGGTAATACAATTGATTGGTATTTGAGTTGTTTCTGTCTTTCGACTATTATGAATAGTCATATGCTGCTATGACATGTGGACATAATCTTTCATCTTTCTTGAGTAAATTCCTATACATGGGTCTGCTGCGCGACGAGCACGCTAGCTTCATACTAGAGGTTCCAAACATAGAAGTTAATTAGTGAGATCAAAATAAAGACAAATAAAACTCAGTTTACCTTTTTCTTGCCCAGCTAAGTGACAGCCATTCCCAGCTCCTGCCTCGAGCCACCTGATGTGGTAGCGAGGTTTACACAAGAGACCAGCAGGAGAGAGGAGGAAGCACGCCAGAGAGTGGGCTTTTATTGAGGAACAAAAAATTCAGAGGAAAATTCCATCCAGTGAAGGTCGAGGGGGACAGCATTCCAAGGTCAGGGTCAGTGATTGGTTTCAGGTCAATGGTCAGTCACACCCCCACATCAACAGGCCCTTGCATCTGGAAAGGGTGGGGATAAAGCTCTGACACAGCTGGCCTGAGTGCCTCACCCAGTCAGGGAGGTAGACCAATCATGTGCGAGAACGGCTTCCCACAAGTGGGAGTTACCGAATCTTATGGTAAATACATGTTTAACTTTATTAAAAGCTTTCAAATCATTTTCAAAAATAGCTGTACCATTTTTGCATTCTTATGAGCAACATGAGAGTTTTAGTTGCTTCATACCATCATCAACCTTCAATGTTGTCAGCCTTTAGTTTTAGCCAATCTAGTGGATATATAGTCATTTTAATTTGCTTTTACCCAGTATAATGATGTTGAAAATCTTTACTACTTGTTTGTCACTTATCTGTTTTCCTTGGTGAAATGTCAGTTCACGGGTATTGCAATAATCATTCAAATCAGTTCTTTCTTTGCTTGGAAAAGTTATATCCTTGGTTCAGCTTATTATCTGTCTGCTTGTGGAACTGAATGTAGCTGGAGAAAAACACAACCATCTTAAGTGATTTTATTTTAAAACTTAAGTGGGCCTTTATTGAAGAGTACCAAATAAATTTTTTAGCATTGTAAAATTTATTCCAAGCAAAAATACAAAATATTATTATGACTCTGACCCTGAAACTTCCTCCCTAAAACAACTTTACTAATGATTGAGAGAGTTCTCCTTAAGTAAAATACAAAATAGGTGAAAAGTATGTCAATGTTTAGTTTTTTATAGCAAAAAAAAAAATCTTTCTGAAAAGAACAATAAAAATTTGTCTCACTTCAAAGCTTACATTACTATTGAAAAAAATGTCAGCAAAATAAAAAAAGAAAGAAAAGCAAAAATAAACAAAATTACCAACATAAAGAAAAGGTATGCGTATTTGATGTTGGAAAAATGATTTCAATGAATCACAATGTCTGAAGTTTGCAATCACAATCAGTCTGCAGGGGTTGGGGATGTGGCTCAAGCAGTAGCGAGCTCACCTGGCATGCGCGGGGCACTGGGATTGATCCTCAACACCACATAAAAATAAAATAAAGATATTATGTCCACCCAAAACTAAAATATAAATATTTAAAAAAAAAGAATCTGTAATAAAACTGCATATGTCTCCCCCTACCCCTGCATTTTGTACAAACAGTATCGCACAGAACAACAAACGTTATAGCTTTCAAAAAGTCTGCTGCTTCATGTGACTTGTGTCACATCAAGGAAAGGCTACAACAGAGTCTGTTATTCTTGGGGTATTTAGGTGAAGTTGAAGGTCAGAAATAATTTTTTGAAGGACCTTCTCTGTTAACATAGCATTAAGAACTTGGGGGCACATTTATTCACAACCTTTAGCACCAAATGAAGTTTGGTTTTTATAACTTCTTGCCATTGTTTTGTTTTTCCCTTCATTTGAGCTTGATGCTGTATAATCTTCCAGCTTTTATAATCTAAGTGTTACTTTAGTATATGGAAGAGGGATGCTACTGCAAAACTTTTACTTCACTCACCTAATTAAGTAGATTTCTGCAGGTTATATATGATCTTTCATAACATGGCTACAAAACTCTAAATTCATTTTAAGAAAACACAAATAAATATTTAAGTTACCAAGGCCAGGGCTGTAGTTCAGTGGTGCTCTGGTTTGATCCTCAGAACCACATAAAAATAAATAAAATAAAGGCATGATGTCTATACACAACTACAAAATTTTTTAAAAAATATTTAAGTTACCCATCTGTTAAATAATTTTCTTAGTTCAATTAATATATATTTTTCTGACTAACGTTGGTTATAAAATACCATTTTCTTTCTTTTATTTCAAAATTGAGGTATTATGAAAGATTGTGTCAGGCAGAAATCATTCCTTTTTTCCTAAAAAAACAAGCAAAAAATATCTTCAGCTACCTTTTGAAAACTGTCTAGGATTTTTAATAGTTAATGCAAAATTTATTGTATAGATTTTCAGAATCCCAAAAAACTAAACCATGTCTGGGCTGGAAAAAACAATTATTACCAAATAAGCTCGGAAGGTAACTTCAAAAGATGAGAATCTAATAAGTATTTTTAATCAGCAAACACACACACACACACACACACACACACAGTTTTGTTTTCCTTTTCTGGAAACAAACTCTAGCTTGAGAACCAGTGATTACAACTAAACACTGGAGAAAATAACAAGCAAGCCATACTCACGATGGCAGAAGGACACTACAGCACATAAACACAGCAACTTAAATCTGTTCTGCAATGTCATATCCAGATTGTCCCCAGAATTCCAAAACACAGGGAAAAGATGGAAGATATATAGTCTCACAATAATTGTTTGTGTGCATATTACTCTCTGCTGCCCAAGAGTGAATGTTAAATGTTCATAGGGCTGGGGATTTAATTTAGTACTAGAGTGATCACAACACTCTGGGTTCCATCACCAGCACCGAAAAAAAAGTTCATGGTAGTACTTGCAGGTCTTAATTCTATTCACACTTCATAGGATAAATCCAAGGAATTAAGTAGGTAGTTTTTCATTCAGACAGCAACTCTGCCCAGGCTATCTTATTTTGTATAGAAACTTCTTTAGCATTACCATTATACAACTTGTTTTAAAAATGTCTAGGCAGCACAGTGGTCATGCCTGTAATCCCAGTGGTTGGGAGGCTGAAGCCGAGACTCTTAGGTTCAGAACCAGCCTCAGCAACTTAGCCCTAATCAACTTAGCAAGACCCTGTCTTTAAAAAGTGCTGGGGTTGTGGCTGAGAGGTTAAGCCTCTGGGTTCAATCCTTGGTGACAAAACAAAACAAAAAAGTGTCTAGTTTATTGATCTGACAACTTCTACATTGTTTATTGTCTTAGTATTTGAAAGCTAAGATGAACTGTTTGGTTTTCTGGACAAGGTCTGAAACTTTGTAAAATGGTATAAGCACTAGGATATTGTAAAACTAAGAGCACACGTGTGACTTAGGAATTGCCAAGTTCATTAATGTCTGACACAGAGGCTTTAAATCAGTTAAGTTTGATCACAGACATAATTTCTTTACTATATAAATAAATAGTACAATATAGAATAGAGCATTGCAATAGAGCATTTACCCACCATCCACAAATTTGCTTTAAGAATATCCTGCATCAAGATTTCATATAAGTTGTAGTATAGGACATTCTGTTATGGGCTCTTTTTTTCTATTCAGAACCATTCTATTGATAGAGACTTGCCTTCCTGCAGTCAACTACCAGTTCTTTGAATTAAAAAAACCACTCTTTTAAAAAATCCAGTATTTATAATGTATATAAATTCTTAATTTGTGCTTTGTGGGAAGGGTTTTTTCCTAAACATTAGATATAAAATATATTGCATGCAGCAACCTAAGTAAACATGCAGTCAGAAATAATGACCTTCCATTGAATCTTTCTGAAGTCTCTTATAATCTTCTTTTGGCAGTTGACTCTATTCTTAAATTACAAAAGTGTGTTGGGTTTTTATTTTTAATTGGTACCTTATTTTGAATTAGTATTACCATTTTGATTACAGCAAAAGCTATGATGGCATAAATTTACATAACTCTAAAAGATTCAACCAAAATCCTCAGCAAAAGAAAAAATCAAACATGAAAGAAGAATAAAGATTCAGCTCATGTGGTATCCTTACAAGTCAAAATAGAGAGCAACTAAAGGCTTATTTTCATTAAATGTTATCCTTATTCCAAATGACAACAACTAATGACTGCTAAGTTGTGATGTTTTTGCTACATCTACCACATGCTCCTGAGTATTATCTTTGATAAGTCTTATCCCAGGGGCAACTCTATTAATAAAGTTTCTGAAAATAAACATATACTGCAAACAAAACAACAACACAATAACAAACAAAAGAATCACATTTGTTAGCTGGATGACTTCAGAGGAGAATGGCAGTCATGATGACAAATAATGTGTAAGAAATTAAGATACCAAGCAGACAAAGGTATGAATTAATGTGCAAATCAGTGCCAATATCTAATCTGCAGTTTTGCTTATATTGGATGCTGATAGTAATAGGACTGCAAATTATAACAAAAATAATTAAAAGATCCATTTTTTTCTTTAAAAATCAAGAACAAATGCATAGATTTCCACAACACTGTAAGTTTTGGGGCAGTGTCCTTTTTTCTCACCCCTGGTTATATACTCTTGTACTTATGGCTGGGTCAGACTTGGGCTCAGTTCCATTGGATCAGGACATAATGTAATAAGGGTGGTCACCTCTCTTCCCATGGTTTATAACGGAAGTTCTGCCTAGGCCAGAAATGTATGCTTTTCCAGCAGTATTCACAGTCATGATGCAGACAGGTGATGTTGGTCCAGAAGAACTGGGCAAACTCTGGACCGCAGAGAAATATTATATAAATGTGGGTATCCTTCATGTGTTGTTGAAGGTAATATATGTGTATGTACAGGAGAATCCACATATCATAAGTGTACAACTGGTAAATTTTCACAAACTGAATAATACAGCAGTGTAATCAAAACCTAGCTAACATACCAGATGCTTCCCTTGTATACCTTCCACTTACTACCTACTACCCACGGGGACGCCTCTTCTGACTTCTAATGAAATTAACGTGTTTTGCTAAATATTCTATATGTATAAGCCAAATCATACAGTATATATGTTTATTTCTCTTTTGTTCAAAATTTTATAAGATTTGTTAATATACATTAGTTTGTTGATTTTCAATTCTACATAACATTCCATCTAGCCTATTGTTGGTGGAAATTTGGGTGTTTTTCAGTTTGGGGTTGTTATGAAATGATGCCATAAATATTCTCTTAATGTATTTTGATGTCAATGTGCATGAATTTTGAAGGACATCTCAAGATTTTTTACCCATAGTCAGTGAAGTCCAAAGTGTTCTTTGGCATTGTAGCCAAGATATTCAGCTTGAATACCTTACTCAAATGGGAGCTGTACAATTCACAATAGCTAAACTATGGAACCAATCTAGGTCCCCTTCAGCAGATGAATGGATAAAGAAGTTGTGATACATATAATATGCACACAAAGTAGAAAATTGTTCAGCCATTAGAGAAAAAATTATGGCATTTGCCAGTAAATGGATGGAACTGGAGAATTAACATGCAAAGTGAAATAAGCCAATCCCCCAAAACCAAGGCTGAATGTTTTCTCTGATATGCGGATGCTAACTCACAATAAGGGTAGGGAAGAATAGAAATACTTTGAATTAGACAAAGTGGAATGATGGGAAGGGAGGAGGAATAGGAATAGGAAAGATAGTAGAATGAATTGGACATTAATGTCCTATGTGCATATGTGATTACATGATCAGTGTAATTCTACATCATGTACAACCAGAAGAATGAGAAGTTATACTCCAAATATGAATAATATGTCAAAATACATTCTATTGTCATGAATAACTAATGAGAACAAATTTTTAAAAATGGGAACTATAGTCACAGGCATTATCAAATCTTTCCTATTCTTACTGGACTTTGTTTATACTTAGGATTCCTAACATGTTATATTTAGGTTATTCATGTACATGCACGTCTGCTATTAGATTGTGAATACTTTTCAGTTTGTTTCACATGCTTATGTATCCCTGCTCCTGGCACAGTATCTGAAATATAGTAAGCCAGCCAAGTGAATGGTGATAGCCATCACTCTGCCAGTGATTAACAAAGCAAGTCCTCATAGTTATGTGAATCATCTAGCTAGAATAAAATCCATGCTTTAGTCTAACATCTTAATGTCAAAGGGTTAGGAATGGGAAGTTGTTTCTTTCTGAAAGAAGCCCAGAACTTTTAACTCAGAACTGAGCATTCTGTGGTTACAGGGAATTGCTGTGGCTTTACAAGCCTCTTGGAGATTTAAAGTGTTAACATTGGTGATTCCAAGGCACTGTGTGGGAGCCAGATATAAATAGCTGAACACAAGTGGGGTAATATGCCACTGCCAAGCTACTGCTGGGGGTGTTTATAAAAAGAAAAGCATTCCCTTCTGAACTCTCACTGTCAACAACATCCCATTCTGAAGACACACTCATCACAGCTGAGAGCAGGGAGTCAGTTTGAGATCTAGAAACATTTGAATCTCCTTCAAAGGCACAAAATCCAGGTAAACATTTTGACTTTATTTACACTCAGATTATAGAGGTGAAGAATTGCAAGGAAAAGTCTGATCTAGAGCTTGCTTGATACATACTGCCTGTGACAGGTACCTACCTATCTAATGTTATATTCCAGATTTTTTTGAAAGGTAAGTTTAACACAGAAGTGACATTTTGTACTATATTTTAACATCTTTAATTAAAGAAACTGCTTCTGAAGAATGATGGGAACCTAGGGCCAAAATGAGCTATAAAAAGGAAGACTATCCTCCTTAATCTGTTATTTATTCCCATTTTCAGAATCTAGAATATGGTAATTGGTAAGATAAAATAGAGGTTTCATTTCAGTGTCAGTAATGTTGATTCTAACTTCAAAGCCCACATTCTCCAGCCTGTTGCCTCTGAGAATCCTCCAGATCTTTTTCTGTCCACTAATATTTCTTCCCTTTTCTGGAAACACTTGATATAACATTGCCTGAGGCTTCTGTGTGGAAATAAGAGAAGGTAAGATAGGTAAATGAATTTATTACAAGTAGGGTTTTTTTTTTTTTTTTTTTTTTTTTGGTATGTGGAAGGAACCAAGACTGACCTGCTGTATCCTTTAATTGAATTGCTTAATGGCTCTAGGATGGCTTTAGCTCTTGAGGACCTCTCATCTTCCTGTTTACCCCTTTCAGTATCACAAATACTGGAATGAATATTGGGCATTCAGCCAGTAGAGTTATATAATCTTTTAGAATTGCTGCTTACCCAGTTCTTTCTTACTCTCATCCCCGCCTTCAGAAAGTGGATGAGACACTTGTTTTTCCTTAGGCTTTTCTTATCATGAATATATGGAGAAGGCGATCACCTCTGATAATCTGCTTTGTACCACTACTTATCTCCTCTGTCTACCTTCTTTGAGGTAGAAGAAGAATGGAAGATGTGTATGAATGTGTTCTTGGAGAATTCTTAGAAACTGAGGCCTAAGGTACCCATTGGAGACTGGTATTTTAGTTTGTATTATTTCCTGTACATACTGAGATTTAGAGGGACAAGTTTGTCTATCAGCAACTATGGTAGGAGAGAGGACATGTTGGAGGGATAAAGAAACGGACAGATTTAAACTTGAGCACTGAAATTCTCTTGAGTTTTTATTTCCTCGTCTCTAAAATGAAGGTGTTAGAAAAGTAGATGAAACTTAATGGTTCTTGCAGTCATTAGGAATTTATTGATAACCATTTCCTGACCATCATGATATCCACTCCTATCCAGGATGAAAATATAGTGTCATCCTGCTTTATTCCCCTAAACTCCTGTAATTTCTTTTTAATTTAGAAGAGAAAAATGAAGACAGGACATTTTGAAATGGTCACCATGCTTCTGGCAGCCATGATTCTAATGGACATCTTCCAGGTAATGTTGGGAATGGGAAGTATGGGGTCACTGGAATGGAAACACTTGATATAACATTGCCTGAGGCATCTGTGTGGAAATAAGAGAAGGTAAGATAGGTAAATGAATTTATTACAAGTAGGTTTTTTTTTTTTGGTCATTTTGCCGATATGATTTATGTTAACTGTGGGAAGTTGAAAAAATTAAGCAAAAAGAGGAGAATAAAAATCATCCATTATCTCTCCACTCAGAGGCAAAGACTCCTTAAGGTCTTGGTACATATCATCCTTTGGCATTTCTTTGTGTATGTGTGTGTGTGTAATTTACAGAACATAGATTGACACTATACATAGTATTATTTTTAACCTTGCTTTTAAGTTAATACTGCGATACATGTCTTTCCATGTCAAAAAATATTCTGAAAATATCATGTTTTTTTCCCAAAATAAGGTAATGCTATATTGTTTGTTTACATGTGTTTTTTTATTGTTGTGTAGTTTATTATGAAAAGCTTCTTCTAGTGTGTACATATGAACCAAAAATATCAGTTTACCTTTCCATTCATACCCCACTTCCAAAGACACATCAACAATATCAGTGTTCCTTCATGGCACCTAGAAAAACTTGTCTTTCTCCCAAGACAAATGGCTATTTGCAAGACTGCTAAGGTAAGAAAATCCATCTATCTATCTATCTATCTATCTATCTATCTATCTATATATCTTGTATTTATATATTTTGAGGCAGGGCAATAAAGCCTTTTCAACACAGCAGTCTATTCATTTAAAGTCATCTGACCAAATACTTTCTCCCATGGCTAAGAATCTCATTTGATCCCCATTTTACAGATGAGGATACTGAGATACCAAAATCAAAAAGCTAGGGCTAAGTAGTATCCAGGTCAGTGTTACTACACCAGTGGCACACATCAGAATTATTGGGAATTTTAAAATCTACACAGATGGGGCCATGTTCTGAGTCAGAAGGTCTAGGGTATAGTCCAGGCATTGCTTTAAAGAGGAACTCCGATGACTCAGTTGTGTGACCTCAGTTGCAAAGGATGTCATGTTCCAGGATAGCACTGACAAGAAAGAGATTACATTATTCTTACTCCCAACCATTAACATTTACATATAACCAGATACATATTTCACTTTTATTTATAATCAAAAGGCTACTACACTTTCAGCTGCCTAATTCCCACTTTAATACTTCATGCTGGATGCAGACAAACTAAGATAACACTTTTTCTCCTCTATATATTACATGGTTTTTTAAATCAAATTATATAATTACTCTTTTCTCATATGAACATTTTTTCTCTGATAGAAATTGTATTTATTTGCAGTTAAATCTTTAAGATTGTATAATATATTTTCATTTAAAATATCAGACATATCTCATTTGATTCCCCCAGATGTCAGCCACCACATCATCACTGTTTATACACTGATTTTGAATGCCTTCTTTAAAATGTCTTAAATTATTAAAATTCTATCTATTTTCTAGTTTAATATTTTGATACATTATCTAGAGAATCATTGTATATTCTATTGTCTGCACATTCTCTTGTGTGTTTTTAAAATTGAGATAGGTAGGTGTGGTGGCACAGGCCTGTTATCCCAAAGACTTGGGAGGAGGCTGAGGCAAGAGGACCACGAATTTATGGCCTATCTTGGCAACTTAGCAAGACCTCGTCTCAAAATGAAAAAATAAAAACAGTTGGGGATGTAGCTCTCTAGTCATGGTAGAGTGCTCCTGGGGGGTTCAATCCCCAGTATAGCCAAAAAAAATAAAAATAGAGCAGTAATTCACATACCTGAAAAATTCACCATTTAAAAGTGAACATTTCACTGATTTTTAGTATATTCACTATGTTGTGCAACCATCACTACCATCTAACTTCATAAATTTCACCCTAAAAAAACCTGTGAGTAGGCAGCTCTAATTCCTGCCTTCCCCCATTGCCTGGCAACCAGTAATCTACTTTGCATCTGTGGATTCACCTATTCTGGACATTAATCTTAAAAACAATGGTCTTTTGTGTCTTGTTCTTTTAACTTAACAATGTTTTCAAGGCCTATTCAGGTAGTAGCCCACATTAGTTCCTCATTCTTTTTGTTGCTGAATAATATATCTTTTGTATGGCTATAACACATTTTGTTTATCCATTCATCAGTTGATGGAAATTTGAGTTGTTCCTGTTTTTCTTTTTGTTTTGTTTTGGTTTGGGTACTGGGATTGAACTCAGGGGTACTTGGCTACTAAGCCACATCCCTGGTCCTGTTTTGAATTTTGTTTATAGACAGGGTCTCACTGAGTTGCTTAGTGCCTCGCCATTGCTGAGGCTGCCTTTGAACTTGGATTCTCCTCTCTCAGCCTCTCAAGCTGCTGAGGAGTTGCTCCTGTTTTACAGCTATTGTATTATGTTCATGTTCCCATGAACATTTGTATACATGTTTTTGTGTGAACATAAGTTTTCCTTCTTTTCTCTTTAAACAATTATATAATCACAATCATTTTGATATATTTGGAGAATAATACAAACACTATGTGGTAGCATTACCTAGTAATGTTTACTTACATACATACAGGAAATATGTATGTAAGTGGTATATCAGGGGCTACACTATTTGCTACATGCTAACAAAATTGTGAACATGTTTCAATTCTCTTTGGTATATACCCAGAGTGGAATTGCTGGATCACCTGAGCACCTCTGTGTTTAACTTTTTGAGGTACTACTAAGCCATTTTCCATAGTGATTATACCATATTCTAATCCTACCACAATGTATTATGATTCTGATTTTTCTGTGTCTTTGTGTTACTTGTTATTTTCCTTTTGTTTTTGTTTTATCAAGATAGCAATGGGTGTGGTATCTTGTGGTTTTAGTTTGTACTTTAGTTTTCTCTTGCAACATAATTGTAATGCTTTTGTTAATGTTTTATTAATGTTCTGTAATTTGTTTAACCAGTTTCTCTTCTTGAGCATTTATGTAGATCATTTCCACATATTTGTATTACATTTTTCAGTAATTGAATTTCATCAGTATGAGCTTTTGTTTCAGTGGCTAAATCAGAAAAAAAATATATAATCACCTTGTTCACCTAGTCTTTTGTACCTGTTTCTTAGTATCCATTCAGTTGTCCCTGAGTACTAGTGGCATTTGTGAACTTTATCACTGCTCAAGGCACGCACTGTACAGAACACACAATCAGCTGTGGTGTCTAGCCAGAAAGGCTTAACATCTAAAATTAGACATGTGGAGACTGGTTAGAGGCAAAGGGAAAAGACAGGAACATATCGGATCAACTCTGATATGAGGTGAGGAATGTGGGAGGTGATTTCAGAGTCTGATGTCTTATATTGAAGTCTTGCAGATAAATCAGGCATTGGTGCCCAAACTGCACTCTGGTACATTCTGTGCTGCAGAGGAAAGTGCATTTCTTGACTATGAGACAGCAGTGATTTGATCTCCTGAAGCTCAAATTCCCATGTCAAGACACTGACCTACAAACCCAGGAGTGTAGGGGTCTCAGTGATTTCTGCAGGAGGATACTCTGTGGCTAATAATCAAGACAGTTTCTTATTCTGGTTTAGTTACCTCATTTTAAAAATAATAATAACATAATTAATATATCAATAAATATTAATATACAAAATATTAATATTAATTAATAATCATCTGTCCCAACTTTCATAAAACAAAATTATAGTCTAAAAGTGCTACATAAATGTCAGTTGTCTTCATCATTTGAAACATTTTTAATCTTGAGAGGCAACAGAACATTTTGACTAAGAGGACAAGACTCTGGAGCAGGCTGCTTGTATTCAAATCCCAATGTAAGTCTCAATCTCTCTGTATATTGGTTTCCTCAAAGTCTTTTTAAAAAAGGTTTCTAATGATCATACCTTCCTCGAGGATTAAATGACATAGTTCATATGAAGCACTTAGTGCCTGGCATGTGGAAAGAACTCTGAAAATATTTGTTAGGCCTTAGAGATGATGTAGACACAGAGGGTGACTTAAGAAAGAGTTACCTAGGAAAGCCTCACAAATTAAGAACCAGGTTGTTATCAGTAGTAATTATAGTCAATTAATTTAAAAGTTTGGCTTTAGACATGTTCTTTGGACATTCAAGTGGAGGTATTAAGTAGTCAGTTGGTGTGTAAATCTGGCATTTACAGGACATGTCAGAGTATTTAGATGATAATTGAAACTATGAGAGTGTATATAATTGCCAAGGGGGTAGAATTGAGAATTAGAATATAAATAACCTAAGAAACCCCAACATTTGGGCTGAGATTGTGGCTCAGTGGTAGAGCACTTGCCTAGCATGTGTGAGGCACTGGGTTTGATCCTCAGCACCACATAAAAATAAAAAAAAAAAAGGAATTGTGTCCATCTACAACTAAAAGATATTTTTTAAAAAAGAAACCCCAACATTTAGTGACCAGGTAGAATAAAAAGAAATATCCCCTCAGAGCTGAATGGGTGGAGGAATGTTGGTTGGAAAAGTTGAGATGTAGAGGGAAATGAACTAGAGATGGCAAGGACAGATATTTCTGTCAAGAAGTTTGTGAGGGAGAAAAGAGATAGTAGGATCAAGTTTTGGGTTAGACTTTTTAAAAAAATTTCTCTCTCTCTCTCTCTCTCTCTCACACACACACACACACACACACACACACAAACTGTTATGATTTGTTCACATGAAGCTTCTAACTTAACAGCTCGTCACTATATTCTATTCTCTATAAAGTCTCCAACTGAAATCCTTAAGCAGATGTAGGTCGCCATGTACCATACAACTGTGGAGTTGTAGAAAAAGAAACTGTAGAAACCCATAAATAGTATTCCTGGGCAGACTTTCTCATCTTACTTTTGATCCATAAGTCAGTGTATAGGGTTCTTATTTAGTTCACCTAAATATTTAGCCAGGTTTTATACTGAGTGGTTGGGAATTAAAGATAAATCCAATACAGATTCTGCTCTTGAGAAACTTGCAGTATAATGCATGATTCCTATCCTGAAATAATAATAATCAATAATTATATTTAGTTGAAAGCTTGATATGTGAGCTAAGGGCTTTATCCTTTTTTAATGAAAAATTGAACTCAGAAATGTCAAGTTACTTTCCCATATGTAGTTAGTACCTGGTTAGTAATGGAAATTAAATTTGAACTCAGAGCTGACTGGCTTTAAATTAATGTTATATCACCCTGCTGCTTACAGTATGTGAGCATATGTGTCGTTTAGATGATGCACTAGGCCTTTTCCAATGTATGCTACAGAAATATAGTTCAAAATAGCTCAAGAAATAAGAGACTTTATTAACTTTTATGACTGGTATAAAGCATGGTCTTCTGATTCAGTTAGATTAAGGGCCTCAAATATGTTTTATGAGCCTTATCTTTCTCTTTCCCTCTCAGTTCTTTAAGTCTTTATTACTTTACTTTCAGAAATGATTCTTTATTAAACTAAAAGGATAATTATTAGAAATTATTAGAAATCCCCAACCAATATTATCTTTAGGGCCTATGATTTTAGAGGAAGAAAGATCTGTTTCTTCCTTTGGGAATTTTCTGTTTGCTAGGCCTTGATCACTTGCTTATATTTTGGGCTGGAAGTGCAAAATCAGTCCTGTTTATGCCATATGGACAAGAGACAGGGTATGCCCAAAGAAAAGGAGTTAATATTTGCCATTATACTTACCTATCATGTACAGTATTTTGCATGTGATATTTTAGACTCTCTCAACAATCTTGTTTGAGGAAATGTAGCTAAGGATTTTGTTCCAAGCCAGGACTACCCCCCTCCCCCAAGTTCTTCAGTTTCCTCTGCATCACAGTATGCAGGTAAATGAGTTACAGGCTTAGTCCATTTATATTTATTCTTTCATATAGCTCTCATCTATTTATATGTATTCATTTACATAAATATGTCATAATTAAAGCCTAGCATAATGGCACACTCCTGTCATCTCAGCAATTAGGGAGCCTAAGGCAGGTTCAAAGCCAACCTGGACCATACAGCAAGACTCCATTTCAAAATAATAAAAAGGAGTGGGGATTCAGTTTAGTAGTTGAGCACCCATGGGTTCAATCCCCAGGGAAAAAAGTTATAACTGGGAAAGAAAACATCAATAGCAATGGAATATGCTTTATGCATAAAAATCATATCCACAGTTGGTTGTAAGCAAGGAGAGAATCTTGTCATGGTATGAGAGGCCGGGTATAGTAATGTAAGACAAAGTGATAAATAAATATCTAAATATCTCATTTCAAGAGTATTAATTTCCTTTTCCTTTGAAGGTGAAGGCTGAAATGTTGGACATGGCTGATAATACATTTGATGATGAATACCTGAAATGTATTGATAGGATGGAAACGAAATATGTTCCTCAACTGCTCACAGAGGAAAAATCAACCCATCAGCTCTTACAGACTGTGTGGGAAAATGCAAAAGCCAAATGGGAAGCCCAGAAGGCTCAGCTCTTTCTTCCTTTGAATTTTAAGGATAACCATGGAATAGCCCTGACAGCGTATGTTTCTGAATATCAACAGCAAACTCCTTTTTACCATCTCTTCAATGAAGCTGTGAAGATGGCCGGGAAATCTCGAAAAGCTTATATCTATGACTTCCAGTTCAAAGCTTTTCATTTTTACCTGACAAGAGCCCTGCAGTTGCTGAGAAGACCTTGTGAGGAAAGTTACAAAAATGTGGTGTATAGAATAAGCCAGGACACTTCATTTACATTTGGAGAGCTAAACCAAGCCAGGCTTAGCAATTTCACAATGGCATACTCAGCCAAACCTCAAACAGTTGATGAGCAACAAATTGTGTTAACCATCCACACATGCTTTGGAATTGCTGTTGAAAAGTTTTTTGATAAAGAAAATGAAAAAATTACTTTAATACCTCT
The DNA here is from genome assembly GCF_001458135.2 of Marmota marmota marmota. NCBI lineage: Eukaryota > Metazoa > Chordata > Mammalia > Rodentia > Sciuridae > Marmota > Marmota marmota. Next base: position 9,098,006 of record NW_026000119.1, on the reverse strand, counting down.
GAGTGAGGTTTTCCAGGTTTCACGGGAAGGGGATAGCAATAATCTTATCCTTCAAAGCACAAACAAGACCTGCAGCCATTATGAGTGTGCGTTTCTAGGTGGTAAGTGTCTCTCTTAACTCTGCTTGTCTGGGAGGAATGGAGTGGGATTCTTAGGCCCAGGGAGAGAAGTGTTAGAAAGGAGAAATGACATTGGCAGTTTCCAGTCTAGCTTGTTTTATACTGTTTCTTTATCCATACTTTAATTTTATCAAAATAATACATTTACAGTATTATTAAAAGTTAAAAAACAGAATAGTATAATAAGAGTAACTATCAGCCAGAGCAGCTCTGCTCTGCAGGGTCATTTAACAGTGGTCAGAATATTTTTGATTGTCACAACTGAGGAAGATGTGAGGGTCTAATACTGGCACCTGACGGATAGAGGTCAGGGACACTGAAATAATGCAAGGACAGCCCCCCACAACAGAGAATTAACTGACCTAAAATATAGGGTAGTGCTATTGTCAGGAACCCCTAGTGTACCATTAAACCTACTTTACAATGAAAAATAGCAATCCCCGCCCTATCTATCCACTTACTCATCAGTGGCATTTATTTTTAATTATTGTAGCTATTTTTTCAGGTACTTATTGTCATGTATCTAAAGAAATAGCATGCTTCAACATGTTATTTCTTCATTTAAAAAATTTTAGACACTATTAAATTCTTGCTAAAAAGCATGAGCTATGTACAATGTTTTAGTTAAGAATTCTTTATTGCTTTTAGCTCCAACAGAAAACCTGGCTGATAGTATTTGTTTAATAAGTCTCAGGGCAGCCTGTCTAGTGCAGTGGCTCATCTACATCATCAGTTACTCAGGCCCTTTCTGTCTGTCTGTTCACCATCCTTGGTGAATGGATTCGTGTTTGCAGTGTAACTGTTGCAGCTGTATGCGTTGATCTATGTCCAAGACAGAAAGGGAAGGGGGTTAACAGCCAAATCTACCTATTTAATTAGGAAAGTAAAAACTTTTCCAGAAACCTTAGTAGATTTCTGATTACAGATGATTTACTAGAACTATTTTTTCAATCATAGCTGGAAAACATGCTTGGAAATGGAAAAATTAGCTTTACTGGCTTCTGTAGTGTAGGGAGACAAGAAAGAAGGGAATTAGAAATGGCTGTTATGTCATTAAACCCAAAGCATTTGATAACTACCACCCTCCTCTCCACCATGTGTGCATTTTGCTATTCTTGTTCTCTCCGTGTAGCAAAGACCAGTCGTAGCTGAATCAGAGTTGTTTCTTCAGTGCTTAAGGGTTATTTTATGATTTTTGTTTGTTTAGGGTTTTTTTCCCCACTTGTTTAGTTTTTTTGTATCCCATCACTAATTCATCTCCAAATTATTTGACAGAAATAGAAATCTCTTAATACAGTCAGATAATCTGTCATTTTTATTCTTCCTCCTCTTCCTCCTCCTTATGTTTGTCTTCCTCCTCCTTGCCCTCCTCTTCTTCCTCCTCCTTGTTCTTCTGCTTCTTGTCCTCCCCTTCTTCTCTTCCTTCTTCTCCTCTGCCTTCTCCTCCCCTTCTCTTCCTCTTTGTCCTCCTCCTCCTTTCCCCATCTTCTGCTTTTCCTTCTCTTCTTCCCCTTCCTTCTCTTTTCCTCCACCTCCTTCCCTTCTCTCTCCTCCTCTTCCTACTCCTCTTCTTCCTCTTCTCTTCTTCCTGCATTTCCCCAACATCCTGCTCTATAATATGCTCTTTAGGTTTGCTGAATGTCCTGGAACCTTTCCTATGAGAGACTCCTTATTTCTTGCATTTGCAGCTCTTCCTTGAATCACTTCTTTGTTTAGTGGTGTGGGACTGGGGATTCTCCAGTTTTCTAATAAATTATACACCGAGGCAAATTTTCTAAGACTGTGTGTCTGAAAGATCTACTTTTTTGCTTGAGTAGTAGTTTTTGTAAATTTGTATTTCTGTTTTAGAGATTATTTTCCTTGGAAACTTGAAGATGTTCCTCCAATGATATCTAAATCTGTAACTTCTGTAAAAAAAAAAAAGTTGAAAGCTACTCTACTAAAACTTTGGATGAGTCTGTTTTTTTAAAATATCTTTATCTATTTATTTTTATGTGGTGCTGAGGATCAAACCTAGTGCCTCACACACTGAGCTATAGCCCTAGCCCCTGTTTTGATTTTTTTATGGTGCTGAATACAAACAAGAGCATCATACATACTAATCAAACACTCACTTACTGGGCTGTAAAACCCCTTCCTGAAACCTATTTTTTTAATCTGAAAGGTTTAATGTGTTTTCTTTATTCCTAAAATTCTGAAACTTTATGGTATTGTGCCTTGATGTATATGATTTAAAGGGTCAATAAAAACCCTTTCTTCTGTGAAAGTGGCCTCCTGTTGATCTTCATGTGAGCTGGGAGGATTGTGAATGAACTATAAATACCCACAGGGAGGCCACTGTTTGGGGCCTTCCTGAATGTGGTGCAGCACACCCACGCGTTCTCCTTGTTGAATGCCAGAAGGCAAACAGGACCTGTATCAATCCTGTACAAGATTGGCAGGTTCAAGGATACTGTCTTCTTATGTGGTATGAGGTTACTAAACTACAGAGGTTCCTGCACCTCCCTGTGTAATCTTTCCTTGTGACTAACTGTAATCTTGGGGGATTAAAGAATATTCCTGGACTATGAAGACTTGCACTGAAGGGCCATACTTAATGCTCACCTGCTGCTAAATAGCATATGTTCCTTGCCTTGCATTTCTTTTTTTCTGCAAAACTCAGTAAACTGGTGAGGATTAGGCCTTTCGGAGTCTTGTAAGTGTGACTCTCTAGCTGAACCAAAAACTATTGCTGCTGTGTCAAGCATTGTGATTGGGTACTACATAGGTCTTAGAAGTGGGTTAGACCTTTAGATCTTGCCTCATTGTGCCCAAGGTACTGTAAATTAAAAAGGCTGGGTAGGGTGAGACATGCCTGAGTTAGGAGCTGATAGGATTGGATGGCAGAAGGTTTGTGGCTCTTGAGGTACCAAGGTTGCAAAATTGAAGGAAGTTTTCACTTTTAGGGCCATATACTTAAACTACTTCCATTTGCATGATTCTGAAAGGGAGTGCCTCCTTAAATTTTATACTCTAGGCCCCTCATTTGTCTTATTCTATTCCTGTATTTGAGTTGCATCTGAATAAGACTATTTTTCTTGAGGGGATAGATGAAGGATGCCGTGAGTAAATTTGTGTTGAAAGAAAGTGTTCATTCTCATCAACAACTATACATTGGACCTGACCAAAAACCAAGCTAACTATAATCAACTGAGAATTAATCAAAGCAAATTAAAGGCATATATCTTCTTCCCAGTTCCTCTTATATCACAGGAGTTTAAAATTGACCATGGTTTGGTTATATATTTCTACCCCCTTTATCCATGGGAGATATGTTTCAAGGCCCCCAGAGAATGCCTGAAACTGCAGAAAATAACAAACCCTATATTTTCCTATACATATATACTTGTGATAAAGTTTCATTTATAAATTATGCACAGCAAGAGAGCAACAGTAACAACTAATAAAATAGAATAATTATAACAGTATACTGTATAGAAGCTATGACTGCTGTCTCTTTTTTGAAAGAATTAAGGCAGATTTTTCTGCAGTTGACCAGTGATAACTGAAAGTGAAATCACTGAGAAGTGGAAACTGCTTTACAATGAAAATTAACAGTCACGAATATACATATAGCAATTGTGTCTATTTTATTCTGCTGTCCTTCCTATCTCCCCTTTCCCTCCCCTCCCCTCACTTCTCTCTACCCAATCTAATGTGACACACTTCTTTTTTTCCCCCCTCACATCATCATACATATGATCTGTATAACAATGAGGACTTCCTCCATCTTCCATGCAATTCCCCTTCTCCCCTTTCCCTCCCACCTCTCTTCCCTATCTAGAGGTAATTTTCTTCTCATGCTCTTCCTCTCTACCCCATTTGAATCGTTTGGCATTTTTGGGGGGGGGGATTGGCTAACTTCATTTAGCATAATCTGCTCTAATGCCATCTATTTCCCTGCATATGCCATGATCTTGTTATTTTTTAGTGCTGAGTAATATTCCATTGTGTATAAATGCCACATTTTTTTTTTTTTTATCCATTCATCCATTGAAGGACATCTAGATTGGCTCCACAATCTAGCTATTGGGAATTGTGCTGCTATAAGCATTGATGTGGCTGTGTCCCTGTAGTATGCCGTCTGAGAAGAGGAATAGCTGGGTCAAATGGTGGTTCCAGTCCCAGTTTTCCAAGGAATCTCCATACTGCTTTCCAAATTGGCTGCACCAATTTGCAGTCCCACCAGCAATGTATGAGTGTACCTTTTTCCCCCGCATCCTTGCCAGCACTTGTTGTTGTTTGACTTCATAATGGCTGCCATTCTTACTGCAGTGAGATGGTACCTTAGAGTAGTTTTAATTTGCATTTCTCTGATTGCTAGATTCAAATGTATAATATGTCAAGATCACAGTACTGACATGTGTAACTAATTAAAACAAATAATAATTTTTAAAAACACAGTTTTAATAAAACTCTAAAACTCTTAAAAAAAAGAAAAAAAGGAAAATTAACTAGTACTACACCACCAAGTGTGTTAAACTTTACCAGCATATCACAGCTAGAAACATAGTTGAAGTATTTTTGGTGTTCTTTTTAAATTTGTTCTAATTAGTTATACATGACAGTAGAATGCATTTTGACACATTGTACACAAATGAAGTACTTCTACTTTTGGTGTTCTCGTGCACTTAGACAAATGTTATTTGTGGGTCCCTGGCTACAAGCCAGATTTTGTACTAATCCCTAGTTGTTGGGTTATGTTGGGCAATGACTCCATGTTTGTGATGGGAATTGTGATATAGTAAAAGAGGTAGAGCTAACTGGTTTGATTCTGAATGAGCCAGGGCTTAAGACCTACATGGAAAAATGCATTATGAGTCCTGTGTGAAGGTGTGGGGAGGGGAACAAGGATTAGGCAGAAGATGCACAGCAAATTAATATTCAGACTAGCCACAAAAGGAGGCCTTTGTGGATACTTCTATGTATCATGTGTTTGGGGAGCTCTAAGCCACTGTATTTGAGTGTGTTGATTGAAACTGAGAGGAGTTATGGTATTTAATCCTAGATTGGAGTTCTTTGCTGCCATCTAGAGATAACTATGAGAATGGAGTCCAAAAACTCCCTATGGCTAACTAACTCAAGCTTGATTTAAAAACAGAAACAAGCTGTTTGCAACAATCTGACTAGGGATTTTAAAAGCTCAAGTCAGGAGGATACATTCAGAATCTTGTTCCACTGACAGGATTTACCTATGACTCTAGATACAAAGAGACAATATTTCTAAAAGGATTTTTAAAAAGTTATAACACTAGGGGCTAGGGAATATATCTTGGTAGAGTGCTTGCCTCACATGCATAAGGTCCTGGGTTCAATCCCAAGCATTAAAAAAAAAAATTACAGCACTAAATTTAATGTACTAAACACAGACCTGTGTTACTGTCTACGAATTTAAAGCTAAAAATTTTTAGTGGATTTTATAAAAACTAGTTAACTAAAAATAGTTTGTTAGGAGGTAGAGAGACTATTGCTATCTCATTAATGGTAGTCATCTAATAAGAGAAAGAACTCTGAGGGGAAAAATATCCTTTCTTTTTTCTCAATAGAAAATCACTGCAGATTTACTATCATTGATACTATTTTCCTACAAAACTTGATAAAAGTAGAATATCAGCAGTGTAATCAGGCTACTTTCCTTATTGTTAAAAATTACACAATTGCTGGGGCTGGAGATGTGGCTCAATCGGTAGCGCGCTCGCCTGGCATGCGTGCGGCCCGGGTTCGATCCTCAGCACCACGTACAAAGATGTTGTGTCCGCCAAGAACTAAAAAATAAATAAATATTTAAAAAAAAAATTACACAATTGGAAAATTACATCTGGATTGGGAGAACAGTGGATAAATTATACATACCTAGAGGAAAGCAATAGCTTTTGGATTCCCTACAATACAAACATAACACGTTTATCAGGAGAAAGATTTATAGAGCAATATTATCCCCTGAAGGGTTGGCATAGATGATATGGTATTTTGGCCAATGTTTCTGTAATGAGGGGTAATCTTGGTATAATGATTTATATATTTACGGAGCTTGGGGATTAGAGAATATCAATGTTCCCCAGTTGGGAAAGTGGCCTCATTAGAAAGAATATGCCTCTGGACTTCAATGGCTATTTTAGCGTATTTTATTGAGCTTACTGAGGCCTGTCAAGCCAGCTCTCTGTTAAGACATCTAAAGGGGGAAAGAAAATGAGTCCATGGGGCTATCCAACTTATTTCTTATAAATTCACCTGCAGCTTCTGAGAGCTTAATAAATGTATGTATCTCTATTGGTTCTGATTGATACCCATTAGCATTTCCTTGGAATGGCAAAATTTCTGGAAGCAAAGTAAGCCTCTAATTTCTAAGAATGTCTGGGGTTGGAATATCAATCCATGTAGCTAAAACAAATAAGAAAGAACATATCCAATACCACAGAGTAAGTGACATATCCAGTTCACCACTATGAATCAATACTTAGAAGAATTTGAAGACTGCTTACCAACAACTCTTTTAGACTTTCACCCACCAGATTCATTTATCACTGTTGAATCAGTCAAGGTTCAACCATAGATACAGAATCAGCAGGAAATATTTATTTAGAAATGTATTGCTAAAAGAATTGGCTTACACTTTTAAGAAACCAGTAAGTCAATTCTAAAAATCCACAAGGCAGGGTGGGGCGAAGGACAGGCTGGAAGCAACTCAAGCATGAGCTTATGCTTCTGTTCACAGGCAGAGCTTCTTCTTTTGGAAAGCCTCTTCTCTTAAAGCCTTTCAGGTGTGATTGAACCAGGCCTGCACAGTAATTTGGGGTGATCTACCTTACTCAAAATTAACCAACTGTGGACTTTAGTCATATCTACAAAACACATTCATTATGACAACTGGATTAGTGTTTTATTGAATAACTGAGGACTAACTGTATCCTAGACAAGTTGATATAGAAAACAGAACCTAAGCCTATATTAGTCATCCTCTGAATGCCAAATTACACCAAAACTTAGTGGCTTAAAACAACATTTATTATCTTACAGTTGCTGTGGGTCAGGAATCCAGGCATACTTAGGTGGACACTACAATCATCTTAAGATTTGACTGGAAAGGATCTGTTTCTTAGCTTATTCACATGGCTGTTTGCAGGGTGCAGTCCTTCATGAGTTCAAACAAGACCAAAGTTCCTCATGAGTAGTTGGCTGGAGGTCTTCCTTAGTTCCTAGTTGCATAGATCTTGTCATAGAGCATCTCACAACAAGGCAACTTGCTTCATCAGATGAGCAAGAGAGTACCAACAAGTTACACTTCTACAACCTAACCATGGAAGTGTCAGATCATCACTTCTGCTGCATTCTGTTTGCTAGAAACAAGTTACTAGGTTCAGCCCACACTCAAGGGAAGAAGATTACAAAGGAGTGTGAATACCAAGAGACAGGATCATTGATAGCCATGTCAGAAGCTGCCAGCTTAATCCCAGTCCAATCCATTACAGTCTTGTCACCTCCTCTTGGGGATAATCCAGTTTGGTTGTCCTTTTCCCATGATGATGAATTCTGTGTTGACCTCTGAGAACAAGAGAAAATTAGCCACTGGAAGCAAAGTAAGCCTCTAATTTCATAAACTAGTGTTTTTATCAGATTAATATGATCTGTACTTTGCTGAGGTTACAGGAAATATATTCTTTTATTGTAGTAAAAGCCAGTTTTATATCCACCAAAATACTGAGGTCAGAGCAAGCATACCTACATAAGTATATTCTTCTTTCACTTCCCTTCTTTCTTCAACTCGTGATTCCTTGGTGCTTGGGAACTCAACCAAGGTAAATTAGGATGGCTATTTACAGCTTATAAGTAACTGAAGATAGTCAGAGCAGACAGCCCTGGAGAAATCTCATTGAGAAGACTGGTAGAATTTTTCATTTGAAGTCCTAGTCCTTATAAATGATTTTCTTACTGTGGTAGATTTGCTTATAGATTTATAAGCTATAATAGAGACGATGGTCACATATACCTCATCTGCTTTGTCAGTTCCCAGGTGATTTCTATCACTTATGTTTATATATGTGAGTAAAATAAGATTGAAATCACAAGTTATATTTTCTGCATTGGAAACACCATATAGAGATACTTGAGTATGGATTTATCTTTAGTAATCCAGTTCTGAGTGACCCAGTAGCCTTACCATTACAGTTAAGGTATTAGTGTTGTCACATGAGCCAATATAAGTGTGTTTCACTCTCAAAGTATTGTATCCCTTCCAGGATGCTCTTTTGAGGTTCACCTCATCGCACAGAGCATCCAAGGCAAAGACCAATTTACATCACTACAACAAATGAATGCAACATTCCACTGGATTTGCCCAACCTGGGGCAGGCTGTTTTATCAGTGAACTATGTTGTCTTTTCATGTATCAAGTCTTGTAAGCAAGGCACCCATTGAGTCAGTAGTTTGGGTAAAGTTGTAGATAAGTCTAGTGCAGTGTTTAATGCAGGGGTTCTCAAACTTTTTCAGTTCATGATGCTTAGTCACAATTTTTTTCCATGTCCCTGGGTTAAAACAAATACACAAAAGTTCTGTTTATTAAGTAAATACAAATAACTCAGTAAGTATATCCTAATATTTTAGTAATTGTTATAAAAATGCTACACTTACTTTTTCAATAAAGTGTGATTATTTCATTCTTTACCACATTTAACTTGCTGATGGGAGGTGTGTGCCTGTTAGACACTGCACACAGCTTCTCAGATCTTGGAATCAGATTAAATACTATCTTATTTCATGTTCCACATTGCTTTCCACATATACTTGCCTTTTATCACAATTGCTTAAGACCCAGCTTTGCGAATATATGATGACATCAAACAGAATGTAACATGATAGGTAACATTTAACATATAACTGAAACTGCCTTCTACCCAAGCTAGTAGTTCACTCAGTGTCCAGACAGATAACAAGTGTGACTGTGTTTCTTTTGAAGCATTGAAATATCCTTTGGTAGCATTCGGAGTATCAAATTTTAAAACTCATGCTAGGCAAGCACTCTACCACTGAGCCACAACCCCAGCCCTGCTACAGGTTACTTTCTGACCATAAATATTAGTTGGTACTTTCTAGAATTTCATTCAAGTACTATCATATTCTTTTTTGCATAGCCTCTTTCATTCTGCATAATAATAATTTTGAGATTATTCATGTTGCTGCATATATCAATAGTTCCTTACATTCTATTATAGAATACTGGATACAACACAATATATTTGTATACTCTCAACTGTTGAAGAAAAGTTAGATTGTTTCCACTTTGGGGCTATTACAAATAAATCATTTGTTAACTTTATAATTCTTTGTATGGATATATACATACATTACCATTCGATAAATATCTAGGAGTATGTTGGCTAAATTATATGGTAGGTATTTGTATAGTTTTGAAAGAAGCTGCCAAAGTATTTTTCCAAAGTAGTTTTACATCCTTACCAGGACTAAATAAGAGTTCCAATTCTACCACATCCTTGCCAACACTTAGTATGCTATGTCATTTTCATTTTTATAGTTCCAAAAAGATATGTTTTTTCACTTGCATGTTCCTGTTGAGTAGTAATGTTGAACATCCTTTCATGTATGTATTTGCCATTTATATATATATAGTTAAGTATCTGTTCTAATATTTTGCCCGTTTTTAATGGGGTGGCTTGTTTTCTTACTGTCTCTTGAGTTTTTTATTATTAAAGATAGAAGATTTGTGTGATTGTGGTTTTCATTGGATTTTGGGGAGTTTGGGCTGTTGTTTCTTCAAATATTTTTTCATTCCTCTTTTGTTTTTCATGTATGGGCAAGCGTGTGTGTGTGTGTGTGTGTGTGTGTGTTATTGTTGCTGCTGCTGCTGAGGATAAAATCAAGGGCTGAGTGCATGCTGAGCACTCATTCTACCTCCAAGCCACACCCCTAGCCTATTCTTCCCTTTAAATGATTTATTTACTTATTATTTATTTATTTATAGTGAGCTTCTTAAAGTCGTTCCATAATTCAGTGAGTCTCTATTATTTTTGTTTTAGTTTTTTTCCTCTTTCATTTTAGATATTTTCTGTTTTTATGTATGTGTACATGTATTCCGTTGCTTCTGTAAAAAAATTACAAATTTAGTGGTTTAAAATATCAAAGCTTTATTATCTTAGATATTTATTATATATAAGATATATTATAAATATTCATTATGTAAATTATGTATTTATTTAATATTTATGTAACATTAAATTCTGTTATTAATGTCTGTTATATTGTTTTATATATACCTATATATGATTGTTATTTATTCTGCATTTCTGCAGTCTGACATGGATCTAACTGAGCTAAAATTAAGGTGTTGGTAAAACTGCATTCCTTTCTAGAATCTTGGGCAAGAATGTTTCCTTGCCTTACTTAGCTTATGACAGCTACTTGCCATTCCTAAATTTGTGGCCCTCCTTCTTCCATCTTCAGAACCACAAACAGTATGTTAAGCCCTCTTCACATTGCCTCTCTCTGATGCTCTCTTCTTCCTCTCATACTTTTAAGGATTTTTGTGTTTAGACTGAGCTCACCTGGATAACGCAGGGTAGTTGTCCTCTCTGAAGTTCAGCTAATTCACAGGATTATTAGCACTACAATCTTAATTCTCTTTTGCCCAATAACAGATACAGACTTAGCTGAAATTGAATTCCAGAAAGGTCAGATATTTTGTCAAAAGTTATATAGTGTTCAGTGGCTGTTCTAAGAACACATTTGCATCCCACAAAATTATGGGTTATAGGCTAAGAATTGACAGACTAAATTATCAATAGCCACCGATCAATTAAAATTTTTACTAGTTTAGATTATATGTAACAAAGCTTTAATCTTTCTGTTTCAGGACTGAAAACTGAAAATTGCATCGAGAACTTAGGTAAGATATGCTTTCAAGTGTTCTCTCTAATGGAATTTTGTCAGTGTTGTTTCTCACAAGTATGAGTCAAATCCTTTCCACCATGGTGCTCCTGTTCTGTCAACCATCATTTTCTCAGGTGGTGAGCTCCACCTTTACTGTAACTCCCCACCCCAGCTCCATTCTTGCTTTTTTTTAAAATATTTATTTTGGACACAATATCTTTATGTGGTGCTGAGGATCGAACCCAGGGCCTTGCATGTGCTAGGCAAGTGCTCTACCGCTGAGCCACAACCCCAGCACCCCCATTCTTGCTTTTGCTATTCTCTCAAACACTGCCTTGCCCTCAGGCAAACAGGCCACTCACCCCAGCCTGTCCTTATGGGAGCCTAAGGACTCCAGAGTGCCCCTGCATCTCTAGTCACTGCCCATCTGCAAAGAGCTAAACTCCTCCCATTCCTATATCTTAGAAAATAACATTTGGAAGACTAATGAATGGAGTGAATGGCTCAAAGGGAAAATATGGGCTGACAGAACAATAGTGAGGTGTTTCCGCTTTGCCATGGAAAAACAGGATGTAACAAAAAATGTTTCTTAGAAGAAAGTCAGGAAAGATTTGGGAAGGTAGACGGGAAATTCTAAGAGTATTCTTTTTTTTTTCTTTTTCTAATTTTTTTTTAGTTGGACATAATATCTTTATTTATTTATTTATTTATATGTGGTACTGAGGATTGAACCCAGTGCCTCACATGTGCCAGGTGAGCGCTCTACCACTGAGCCCCGGCCCCAGCCCCCCAAGAGTATTCTTGAATGGCATTATTAAAAGTCTAATAGATTTGAACCAAAGTTGCCAGAAAATGTCTTGTACTGATGTATCCTGTCAGTGGGTCCTTTTGAAGATTTCCTTATTAAAAGTTTTGAAAACAAGGGTCCAATTCTAAATGCCTTCCTGGCTACTTTTTCTCTTCTTTGTGTAATTAAAAAGAACCCACATCCATTTGTCTATTGATTGAAATCTTATATTTCTTATAATAACCATGTTTTATGTTTCTTGAATGTAAGCCAACTCAAATCTTTATATTTTTAGTAATCATTTAAAGATAGACTGAAACTGACATTCACATCTGAGTAGAATAGCAAGTAATGAAAACATATTTGTATTTCAGAATATTTTCAGCCCATCTACATCTACAACCCTAGTGAGTATGCTCTTAATTTTAAAAAATAAAATTATAATATAAGAATGTTTAATGGCTCTTTCCAGTTTAGCAAATGAATTCTTAGATGAATAAAACCTATTCTGGGGAAATTTACCTTCCTCCAGTGAGAGAGAGATGGCTCTGGAGATCTGAATAATATAGAAACTTTCTGAGGAATAGGGTGATGAGATCTGAAAAGCTAATTGCTCAAGACCTGGTCTGGGAGGTTTGTGAGCTGTAACTCTATAGTCAGTCATTGAAATTAGCTTGTGTGAAGCCAACATTCAAATGTAAGTAGAAAACTGTATTTGCAACTCTGAAATATACTGACATGTGATATGTCCACCGAGAATAAAATCTAAATTACATTTATTCAGGACTAATGGGATCACAAACCAGGAAAACAGATTCAGGCAATCTTGAAAATGTGCTCCAGGGTTTTATAAAATGGCAGCTGAATTTATAGCTTTAAACTGCAAGAAGGGTGAAAATTAGAAATACTTGTTAGGAACTGTGATTGGTGTTTTATAATCAGACTGTTTTGTAAGAGAGGAAATGGGCATGAACTCTCTGGGTAGTTTGGGATAAGGGATACCTTAACAGAAGGTCAGTAGAGGTTAACAGTGTTTCAAAGGTCATCTCAGAGCTAGGAGTGGTCATGTCTGCACTCCACCTGGGATCTGATTCATGGCTTCCCAACTCCATTTTAAGTGCCCCAAACCAATGCTACTCCATTGTAATTTTTTGCCCCTGGACAAGTATTGTTTGACTAAAAATATCCAGGTGATTATAAATTTTTTTAAGTTTCCATTAATGGAGATACAATAAAATCATGTCTTTGTATTTACATTCCTTGTGTGTTTGGCCCGTGTGGCTACAATAAGTTTATCTTGAGAAAAATTCACCCTTTCCTTAAATATGCCATTTATTTCATATTCTGGAAGATACTTCCTGTCTTAATGGACTTGATAGACCCTTTTCTTTTTGTCTTTTTTGTTTTGGGGGTTGAACCCAGGGGTGCTATACCACTGAGCTGCATCCTCAGCCCTTATTATCTTTTATTTTGAAAAAAGATTTGTTAAGTTGTTGAAGCTGACCTTGAACTTGCTATTATCCTGCTTCAGCCTCCCAAGTTGCTGGGATTAAGGTATGTGCCACCATGACTGGCAGCAACCCCTCTTAAATGGCCTACTGCAGTCCCAAATTCTGGTCACTTCACAGGGACCTTAGCTAACAATTCAAAACAGACATTTTCCTGCTTTCTTGAGACTACTAGGATATATAAATATATATATTGGTTTTTGTTAATATAGAGGGCCAGAGAGCCAAGTTACATTTAGTTTCTGGCTGACACTAAAATTCAGTGGCAGTAGTTACGGATATACCAAGGGGTTCTTTATAGCCATACTACCATGAAAATAAGCTTGTGTGTGTGTGTGTGTGTGTGTGTGTGTGTGTGTATTGCTGGGGATTGAACCCAAGGCCTCGTATGCTAGGAAGATGCTTTACTACAAAGCTAATTTTGGATCTTGTCCAAATTTTTAAAAATTTTTATTTTGGACAAGGTCTTGCTCAGTTACCCCATTAATGTCAAACTTGTGATCCTCCTGTCTCAGCCTTCCTTGAAAATAGTTATGTTGTAGCTTTAGTAAGTCCTATTTCTTTTGATCTCTTGTTATTTAGATCAATTAAAACTGATTTTTCTTTTTTTGTAATTTAGGTAAAGAAAACCAGAGTCTTGAGGACCCTGGTAAGACACTTTCATGAACTCTGGGGGCTTTCATTTTGCAGCAGTTCACTTTACGGGTGTGAGCAGCCATGCATGTTGTATAGTAAGGAAGAATGGGAAGAAGGCAGTGCCAGCCTTAGCACTGCTTAGTGCCTTAGTTTGGCATCTCTTTATAAAAATGACTCAGCAGTTTTGTCTCTTGTCTAACAATCTTCAGGCAATTCCTGAAAATAGAGAACATTTGTTACATGAACTCTTGTGACTGGGAGTTTTGGATGGGCATAAAAAATAGCATTACTTTTTTTCTAAATGAAAATGATGATTCTCTATTTATTTCTGTCTCTAGCAGTCTCAATAATAGATGCTATTAGCTATAGCCATTTAATTATTAGTACATGCCACAGCATTATCTCCAAATTTTTATTTTATTTTAAATGTTGTTGCTGTTATCATTATTATAGTTACTATTATTCTGGGGATTGGATCCAGGGCCTTTCTTGCTAGGCAAGTGCTCTATCACTGAACTATACTCCCAGATCTTTTATTTTTATTTTGAGACAGGGTCTTGCTAAATTGCCTAAGCTGGCCTTGAATTTGCAATCCTCTTGCGTTAGCCTTTTCAGTATTTGGAATTATAGGCATATGCTACCACACCCAGCTGTTTTATTTATTTACTTTTTTTTTTATAGGGGATTGAACGCAGGGATGATCTGCCACTGAGCTACATCTGCAGCCCTTTTGTTTAATTAATTAACTTTTAAATTTTGTGGACAGGGTTTTGCTAAATTGCTGAGGCTGCCCTGGACCTTGTGATCCTACTTCAGCCTACTAAATTGCTAGGACTAGATGCGTGTCACCATGCTGGCTTATTTTTTAATGATATTATTCAGATGCTCTTAAGAGTCCTGGGAGAGGACTCTATTTTTATAATTTTCTAGTGAGATTATAAATTAGAATGACTTCCCTTTTCCTTTTTTTTTTCTTTTGGGGTTCTGTGGATCAAACCCAGGGCCTACTGCATGTTTGGCAAATATTCTACCACTGAACTACACCCCTGAGCCCCTGGAAAAAATTTTCTGTAGGGTAATTTAATAGTATGTATATTACTAGCCTTAAAAATGTTTTTATCTTTTTATCCAGTTATAACACTTTTGGTATTTGTCCAGAGAAATTAGAAATAAACACAAAAAATTGTGTACAAAAATATTTCATCACAGATATTACAGTACCAAAAATTTAGAAACATTCTTAGTGTTTAGCAGTTGAGTTTTGTTAAATAAATTATGTATACATTATGAAACACTAAGCTTAAAATTGTTTTTAAAATCATTTAATGATATAAGAAAGTACTCCCAATTTAATGTAAATAAGTAGCCTGCCCAAAATTATAGAACTAATAACTGTAATGACAGGAGCTAAACCAAGCAGAGACTTCAACCCATTAATATTTCATTTAAAAATGGTTGTTATATGACTGCCTTATGAAGATGAGGTGGAGATATAAGGGGTAGATCATGGTAGTTCTTTAAGTCTAGCTTAAGGAGTTTGGACTTCATCCTGTTGGAAAGTGAGAACCATTGAAAGGTGCTTTTGTTGTGGCTGTTTTCTTTCTTTTTCCATTTTCTTCCTTCTCTTTTTCTCTTTTCTTTCCCCTCTTTTTTTTCCTCTACTGCTGTTGGGGGAAGTAGTAAAAGGATGGGAACATTAACAATGCAAGGTAATTAATTGTCACTATCAATAATCATTCCTTCCTTTAGGTATGAAAAGCCTTGAATCCACTGAAATACCTGGTAAGATAGTTTTCTGTTGGTCTGAACCCAAGTATGAGGTGAGAATGGTTACCTAGACTAAAGAGAATATTATCATGAGGCAGTGTTCACTAATATTCCCTTATGACTGCGTCAATCACCTACAAAAATGTATCTGGGACGAGGGTTAGAGAAAGTACCTTTCCTCTCCAGCGTTCTTGTGCTCTTGGAACAGTCTCCGAGGCAGGAAGTTAGCTGTGTTGGGATCTTGGCTAAGAGCAAAGTTGCTGGAACCTGGATGCACTAGGCCAGCACCTTCCAGATTTTACAGCTAAAGTTACTCAATAGAAACTTCAGCTCTTTCACAAGCTGTTAGCTTTGGTTAACAACTCATCATGTGGGTTCTCCAGGTTACAAAACCCAGTATTCTCCTGGCATGGACACACACTGAGTGAAGTGCTATGACAGAAAGCTCCTCTAAGCTTGGTGTAGATTTGTACAATAAGAATTTATGGAGCCAGAAATTTTTCAGTCAAAAGCCAGAAACTATAGTGCAGTCAGACCTTTGGGGCTCGTATCTCTTGAATACATCAGACCAGAATTTGAAAATCGTATTCACTGGCACAAACTGAAAGTCACTGAAAATACCTGTGATTCCACAAGTGTGTTTTTCCAGCATATTTACCATGACAGATTTAACATACCTTGAATAAATAACCTTTATAAAAATGAGCATTTTTAACATGAGAGCTATAACTGAGGGCAAGGCTATTGAGGGACCTTGAGTTTCTTGGCCAGAGAAAGTGAACAGTGACTCCAGTCACGTTTTTTAGAAGAACCTCAGAACTTTATGTGTAAAGAACTTTATGTGTACAGGGGAAGAAAAAAGCTCCTCAAGTTTTTTCCTGAGATAATAAGAAAAAAAATGGACATATGATATTTTACCAGAGAGCTATGATAGTAATGGCACTTCTATGCCTCAAAATTGTCATCTTTCAAGTGTCATATTTACTCCATGGGAATATCTGTAAGGACTATCAAACCATAAAATCTCAGGTGCCATCCCCTATCTAATGTTTAAAATCCTTTTTCCTGAGTTCATTATAGTGCTTTAAAAAGTGTTTTTTTTGTGTCCATCTACCAAAAAAAAAAAAAAAAGTGTTTTTTAAGTTGTTGTTGTTGTTGTTTTTTTTTTTTTTTAATTAGGGCAATGGTAACCTGTTAAAGAAATTAGATTTTCAGCATCTGCTCAATTAAATCTAACCACATAGTACTGAGTGCTGCCTATTGAAACTGCATGCCATGCGCAGAAACAGCATGGTCACAGTTCAGTTATGGATACAGGCTCAGAAAGCGGGCTCAGCAACTCTTTTGTACTAACCAAGATTAGCACTGATGGATTTGTTTGGCCACAATTTGAAAGTGAACCCCTAGTGATACTGATGACACACTTCATCTGTCCTTATCTCTTCCACTGTGTGGACCTGAGTTTGTCTGATGCTTTCGTCAGGGTCTGATAGTAACACTGTGGTTGTTTGAAAGATGGCCACTGAGCAGGGAGTGGGGGTTGAACACGGGCTGTGTAGACCGACATACCTAGCTTCAGGAAGTCGCTCCTCTGCCACTTTCCTTTAGGTAACTTTGTATAAGTTACTTCATTTTTGTGTGTCTCTGCTTCTACCTGTGTGAAATGAGGATACTTCAGTCTTTTGGGAGTAAGTTAGGACCTAATGAAGTAAAATACATGATAAAAAATAATAAAATAGTAAATAATTATTAACTGAAAATATGTTTTTTCACTTAGGAATAAAAGTGGTAGAACCAGATGAAATAAAAGGTAATAAATTCTATATTGGGGGTGGAGGCACCATGTGGTTCTAAGTCCTTCACTGTAATCACTCAGTTATGTCAGGCTTAAGGGGGTCTAGGGAAGATATTTGGGCTCTACAGTTTCTGACATCCTTCTCTGAATGGCAGAGGAGGGGAAGGTTGAGAACTTATTATTGTGAGCAGTGGGCTGCTATTAAGGTTCTCTGGGCCAAGGAGAAAAATGATGCTTGACCTGAAACTGGAACAGTTAACTGTCCAGCTGGGCTTTTCTGTTCCAGAATGAGGCAGGAGGCTTTCCAGAGTGAACTGGAATAGGGAGGGAATCTATGGACATAGGAATAGCATCATCAAAGAACTGTGAATGACAACTATATGGCATATTAACATTGAGCTCCTCACTACACTCTCCTTTATTTCACAAATAGGACCCTGGGTTTTGCTGAGACTGTGTTGTATTGTGCCCTCTCCTTTAAAACTATGTACAGTGCAGCCTTTTTAAAAGACAATGTCAAAACAGTTCACGAGTTCTCATTTAATCCAGTGTCACTTCAAAGATGAGGAAGTGGAACATAGGAACAGTAAAAGGCTAGAAAGAGACAACCATGACTCAAATGTTTCAAGTTTTGTTCACTTTCTGCCACTTGACACTTGTCTTCCAGACAGATTTTGATATACACCTCTATTCTCTATCCTGAGCTCCTATAATTTAGTTTTAAAACTGTGAAAATATAATAACTAATGAAATATTTCAATGCGAGACACACACATGGAGATAGTATAGAATAGTGATTAAAAGTAAAGGTTTTGAAATCAGATATTGCTACCACTTAACCTCTGTGATTTTTGGTATGTCATACCTCAAAACATGTCACAGGTGTTTTAAAGAGCATCTGTGAAATATGGCTAACAATACCTGCCTATTAGGATTGTAAGAAGTAATATACATAAAGCATTTTCGTTACGCCTGACAGATAACAAACAATAAATCATTAATGGTATACTTGGGAAAATCTGAGTTCAGTATGTAGAAAAAGTACCTTTTTGGTAAACAACATTTTAACCTCTATTTTAATGGAAATGCATATTCATGGAGAAATTTTTCAAAGAGCATAAATGAGTAAAAACTAAACTTTTCTGCAACCTGCCATATACTTCTAAACTTATTAATCCTGCCTGCTCTCAGAGATAATCAAGTTTGCTTAATCTTTATTGGACCTTGTTTTTTTTTTTATCTTTTCCTTCCAGATAAATAGATGTATAATACAATTAACTCAAAATCTCTTTTTGTTTTAGAAGATGAAAGTCAAGGAAATACCAACAGTCCTAGTAAGAAATATCTCATTTCTTTTGTTGATTAATGTTTCTGCAATGTAGAAAAAGTGAGAAATTAATTTTTCTTATCAAAGGAAGTTGCAAGAATTTAAGGTATTATAACAATATGTATAGGGGCAACTTTGTTTCTTGAAAAATCATTTTCAGCTATGACTGGAGACTATGCTGTTTTAAAACAGTAGTTGAAATCTTTTCAACCCTTTTTTTAAATAACAAATATTGTACAAAGCCCTTGTATTATCCTAAAATAAGATTCATAGATCAGATGTACTTATACCCATAAAAAATATTATAATATCCTGAATGTAATTTATAACAAAAGAACATATTTCAATATGTAAATGCTTAGCTTATATTGAAAGGCTTAATGAAATCAGATGTTTTCATTTATGTATTCAAATAAATTTGAATTTAAGAGATTAGAAATTGTTCTATGTAAGAAGAAAATGAAACTAAAGAAACACAGTGGATACTAGATAAAAATGTTTTATTTTTATTAAAACCATCTGAAAATATTTTGTTTATATGTAAAACTGATTTAGATTCTGGATTTAATCACTATAAATAGGTTTTTAACTTGCATATGTGTCTAGCAGTGCATTTGAAAGTTGGGCATGAAGTAGGTTGATTTTTCATTGTGCAAAACTCTCTTAATCATCTCAGCATATCTAGCCCTCCTACCTGCACCCCATTGGTGTAACAATAAAAAAGAAAATCAGGCTGGGTGTCTAGCTCAGTTGGTAGAGTGCTTGCCTTGCATGCACAAGGCCCTGGGTTCAATCCCCAGCAACATTGAATAAAAGAGAAAATCCCTTTGACAGTTGTCCAGATTGCCTCTCAGGACTTACTATACTCTTGAGAACCACTGTTCTGTGATGACATACTAATGCATGAGTTTATCCTATTTCCCTGTCTCTACTCATACAACTGCCTGTTTATAACTATGGCAAATAAATTGACATGAAGGCTTTTTTTGAGGGGGGGGGTACTGGGGATTGACTCAGGGGCACTTGACCACTGAGCCACATCAGCCCTGTTTTGTATTTTATTTAGAGACAGGGTCTCATTGAGTAGCTTAGTGCTTCGCTTTTGCTGAGGCTGGCTTTGAACTCGCGATCCTCCTGTCTCAGCCTCCTGAGCCGCTGGGATTACAGGCATGCACCACCACGCCCTGTGACATGAAGGCTTTTATAAAATTCTTTTTCTTGGTTTCACTTATGAAGTCTGGTTATCCCATTTGGGATAATCTTTCCCTGTACAGTCTGTTTAAAGAAAAAACATACCTTAAATCCATTATCTGAGTTTAGAGCAGCATAAAACGGATTATCCTGTAGATGGAGTCCACTGATTCTCTATAAGAATTCAGATGCAAGGAAAGCAGTTTTCTCTATAGCCATGTATATGTAGAGGAAAAACTATTTTCTGTCAGCTTGCAGAATCAATGCTTTAAAAGGAAGCTATTATCTGGTAGCGGTTTGCATATGCATGTGAAATGTGTTGTCTTGTTTGAAATAGAAGAGACAGTCTTTACTTTGCATGAATATATATACAGAAAATAGAAACAAAAATTTCTAAGAAATTAAAGAGAACTTAAAAAATTATCTTGGCTTTTAAATCCTGTGAAACCTTATATAAAACCCAGAGCAGCATGACCTGATGATCTATGTGTGTGTGTGTGTGTGTGTGTGTGTGTGTATATATATATATTTATATTTATATGAGATGGGGGTGGGAGAGAGGAATATAACCTGAAATTTGTTAAGAACTACATTTATTTGAAAATTGTTCCCGAGTAGAAGCATTTCAGTAAGCTTCTAACTTAACTTATAGCATTTACATATTCAGGATATATGGTATAGATGATGATACTTGATACCAAAAAATGATGTGTCAGTGACTGTGTGTTCTCATTAACAGCTCCAGCTCCAGGTCCAGATCCAGGTCCAGCTCCAGCTCCAGCTCCAGCTCCAGCTCCAGCTCCTGTTCCAGGTCCCGAAACCAATCCTTCTGCATCCTCTGTCAAAAGGCTTCTTCCACCATTTGGGACATTCATCATTTTAATCAGTGCTTCTGCTGTAAATCTTTTTGTTGCTCCATAGTTTGATACAGTCTTTATCTTTCTTATTCTTTACTTGAAATACACTACAGGGATCCTATAGGAGATCAAAAGGAATGATGTATTTTTCACTTGTTGGCCAAAGCCACTTTATAAAATGAGAACTGTATATTTGTTATTTGTTTTGCAATTCAGAAAGTTGGTCCAGATATAATGTCACAGAATTAACTTTTCTTTTATTTCTATATTAATCTTATTTTTAAAAAACAAAACTGTACTTTTGATTGGATTCAATAAAAGACTTTAATATTAGTAGATATTATTTCTGTAGAATTGCCAGCTATTAAATTGTCCATCACTATTGTTAGTGATTTAACATAAATTTAATACCTGAATCAGTTTTAAAAGATATTCTCATCTCTTTGTAGGAAGACTTTGACAATCTCTTCATCCTCCCTTAGTACATATGAATATTGTTGTCTTTATAAACACTTGACAGTTTACAAAACGTTTCAGTCTCTAACTTGAATCTCATGTTAATCTAGGAAGGTTGACAGGGTAGTGAATATATCAAAAAAGGAAAAAAAAAGTTATATAGTACTGTGGCAGTTGAATAGTGACTAATTTAGCAGTAGATATTGGTAGCCAAGCCAAGACTGGTTTATACTTTGTTGATTTTTTTTTTTTTTTCCTAGTACTGGGGATTGAACTCAGGGGTGCTCAACCACTGAGTCACATCTCCAGCCCTCTTTTTGAGACAGAATCCTGCTAAGTTGCTGAGGCTGGCTTTGAACTAGCAATACTTCCAGGGCCTCCACCTCCAGAATTGCTAGGATTTGCACACTAGTGCATACCACTGTGCTCTGCCTTTGTCAGTGTTTCAAAACAGATTTAAGGTCACTTTCAAATCTGAACTAGGTGTTAAGGATTCAGAATGAGGAATAAAAGGAATAAGGAATAAAAATAAAAAGGGCTAGAAATGAGACTCAGTGGTTAAGTACCCTTGGGTTCAATCCCCAGTACTGGAAGAGGAAAAATTATAGAGAGGGTAACTAGATCAGTGGCTGCCAGGGGTGGGATAGGAGGAGGCTGAACAGGGCAAACATTGGAGATTTTTTTCTGGACAGTGAAAATACTCTATATGACATGGCATTGATGGATACGTGATATGACACATTTGGCAAAATCCACAGAACTTTGCAACACAAAGATTTAAACCTCAATTATATAAATTGTAAACTCATTTAAGAGGCCTGGGATCCCAGGATGGAATGCAAAAGCCAACAGGAACCCAACTGTACAAGTTTAAAAAGCTGTGTATGTGTGTGTGTTGGTGGGTATTGAACCCAGAGTCTTGTACAAGCTAAGTAGCCATCATTCAAAATTACAAGAACCACCAACCAGTTGAGGAATAGATACAGAACTTCTGGTAAACTGACTTATAGAATACAACTTAGTAGTCAGGCTAATGTGATTCTTCCTCCTACTCACCCAAAATTTAGAACTTAACATCTTAATGTGTTTAGGCTGCTATGATAATGCAGTACTGTAGACTGGATAGTTTATAACAGAAATTTATTTCTCAGTTTTGGAGGCTAGGAAGTCCAAGATCAAGGTGCTAGCAGATTTGCTTCCTGTAAGGGCCCTTTTTGTTTCTTGCAGAAGAGCTGTCTTCTTGCTGGGTCTCACATAGCAGAATGCTCGAACAGGAGAGGTAGGACACTAATCCCATTGATTGAAGACTCTACCCTCCTGACCTGATCACCTCCCAGAGACCCCACATTCAAGGACTATCATACTGGGTATTAGAATTTAATTATGAACTTTACGGAAACAGATTTAGTCCACAGCACTTGGTTATCATTTAATAGGAACACACCTGTAGTACTACATGTGCCTTATGCATATATTCCCAGTGGGGCCTAGGATGACTGGCTTGTCTTTAAAAGGCAGACCCTGACTTCTGTCTAGGTGTATTTATCTTGTGGAACCAAGAACCTAATAGTACCAGAACATGAAAATGAGCACGGCATACATGGTTAGTGATGTGCTCACTAGATTATGTGGCTCAGTGAATATAACAAATTTTGCATGCCCTAAACTGTCAAAAGTGACTATAGCAGCTAACTTGGAAAGAACAATCAGTTTGAAGTTCCTAGTCCTCTTATGCAACTCCAAGTCTGCAGTACTAACAGAGAAATTCCTTCAGTGAGGTCTCATTCTGGATATACATGCATCCTATCTCTCACCTTCCCCATAAATACAATTGGAAGGCTTATGAGATAATTTCTTGCAACACCAAAGCATCACATAGTAATGTAAAGTTATAGCATTTTAAGAGGTGACAACAATATGCAGCCCAGGTATTTATAGACTGCAGTCAGAAATATAAAAAAAAAAAATGGGTTGTTAAAGAAACATTATGTTGTCTAACTCAGATTATCTGTTTTCACATAATAATGCTATCACAGGGAATTCTTATCCTAGATGATACCTTAAGACTAAAACTCCTGGATTGATTATAATTATGAATTTAGGATTTGAGTGGACATTAATGGTCTTTCCCCAAAAGCCAAATAAAGAAAGCACAGACAGAATTATCTAAAATTACAAATAAAGAATTTATTTAAAAGTTTTCATCTTTTTTAGAAATAAAAAGATTTAAAAAACAAAAAATTTGCAAAAATGGTAATTGTGTTATATCCTAATTGCTTAGATGTGTTCTGTAAATTCCAAACAAGTAAAGTAATACAAAAATATATTTTCAAATCTTTATAGAACAAAAAAGAAAACCACATTAACCATTAAATACTTTTGGATTTTTCTCTACTCCTCCCACAGATGAATTCACAAATATAAAAACTGATGTACATTTACTCTCTGAAGTACAAATATCCAACAGCTCAGTAATTATGTGCAAAGTAGACATATTTTTACTTGCTATGGAAAGCTGAATGAAGAATAATCATTAAACACTGACTATAGTTAAGAAAATGCTGTTGTGGAAATGTAAAATAATACATATACTTTTGGTTATTATGTACTTCTCTTTTTAAAGTAAATATAGCTTTTAGAGGTAAATCTTTCGAAGGTTATCTTTAAAGAGTTGTGAGGTGGCTATTTTATTTCAGATTTGTCGGTAAAACCCAAGCCAGGAGAGGATCATTTTCTTTCTTCTCCACGTGGTCAGTCAGTTTCATTCTCTTAAGGAAGGCCTGATGAAGTAAGTTGAGAGGATGTATTTCACCAACCACCAACACAAATTTGTGAACTGTCAACTAAAGACACCACCTCTGACATGGATGGCTTCATTCAATCCATGTTCTACCAACTTAATGTCTTCTAGATCATCTTTTATGATGCTAATCAAGTGACTAAGGCCTTCCTGTTGTTGTTTCAAATGCTAGAATAAAATAGAACATATTAATGTATTATTCTGCTAAATTGCAAGCTACTCATAAGAAATTTTAGTATTGTACTAGCAATAATACAGTACGTAGTAACTGCTCTAAATAAAACAGGCAAGCATAAACATTTTTACATCTTTTACTAATAAAACTTTTACATAACCCACAGTAAAAGTATACTCTCAAGAAAGATAAAATATGAGCAGCATCTTTAACAGATATATTTTTAAATTAAAAACAAAAGTATGATATTAAAATTAAGTTGAAGGTACTTATATATAGATGAATACAGATGGCCAGAATAAGTAAACATTTTAAAAACAATTTTCATGTTTTGAAGTACAAAGTATATGTAATGATGGTAAGGGTGATGATGAATATAGTTGATAACATTTTAGGAGTCCTTCCCATATACTAACATACTGTTTAATAGCCTCACTGAAATTAACTTGCTTATTAATCCATTTAAAACCCTTGAGCACCCTTTGGAGTATTAGGGTCATTTTTACTTTAAAGAAACTGAGACATAGGTAAGTTATTTGTCCAAGGCAATAAAGTAGAGGGAAAGTTGTGGTTCAATTCCAAAACATTTTAGAAAGATGGCTGTTTATATGATTTCCAATATTATTGCATGTACAGACTCTTTAATATGGCTCTGTACTATAATGTGCTAATAGTCACCTCACAACTCTTTAAAGATAACCTTCAAAAGATTTACCCCTTAAAGCTATATTTACTTTAAAAAGAGAAGCACATAATAATCAAAAGTATATGTATTATTTTACATTTCCACAAAGCACTAGATTGCTTTGTTAATGACATAACTATCTAAAATCCTCAAGCTCATGCCAGTACACCAAGTTACCATCTTTTATACAAACAACAAATATGTGTATACATACACACACACACACATATATACATATATATTGTCATTGTTGCTGCTGCTGTTGCTAGGGACTGATTCCAGAAGCACTCTTCAACACTGAGTTACACCCCCGTCCTTTTTTTATTTTTAAATTTATGTTGAGACAGGGTCTTGCTAAATTGCTAAAGCTGGCCTCAACCCTGTGATCCTTTCTGCCTTAGCCTCCCAAGTTGCTGGGATTACAGGCATGAGACACTATACCTGGTTTAATATTTTATTTATGCACAATCAATATTTGAATAGCTTTCATTAAATAAATTTGTACGAAAATAAGCTATAGTAAAAAAATCTTTTTTTCATTCAAAGTGAGCCTTAGACACATGGTTGAAGATTCTAGCTACCCCAACCTCTGCATAGGTCCCGTCCCTTAACTCTATATACCTGTATGTGGCATATAGATTGAGAAGGTATGATCTCCAATAGTTGCTCTTCAATTTAACATGCACACTCATCTCCCTATGACCTTGGTAAAATGCAAGTTGAGTAGATTTAGAATAAAGACTGAGATTTTGCATTTCTAATGATCTTCCAGGTGCTGCTACCACCTACACTTTGAGTAGTAAGGTCTAGGTAACTTTAGGGCTTCTATTACCTCTAAATTCACCCTTTATATGCTCAGAGGAGATGGTGATGGGCATGATTCACTTATTTTTTATTGTGGTAAAATAGAAAATAAAATTTATCATTTGAACTGTTAAGCCCAAATGAGAGTATTAAGTACATTGACACTGTTGGGCAATAATCACCACCATCTATCTCTAGAACTTTTCATCTTCCCAAACTGAAATTCTGTGCCAATTAAATAGTACTCTCCATTTCCCCCTCTTCTCATCCCCTGGCAACCACCATTATTCTCTATTAACTGGACTATTTTAGGTACCTCATGTAAGTGGAGTTATACAAAATTAGTCCTTTTATGGCTGGCTTATGTCACTTAGGATAACATCTTCAAGGTCAATGTTATGGCATGTGTAAGAATTTTCTTCTTCTTGGGAAGAAATAGCACATTGTGTGTGTATATACATGGATGTATATCTGTTCAAATACCTGCTTTCAATTTCCTTGGGTCATCTAGAGTGGAACTGCCAGATCACCTAGTAATTCTATTTATAACATTTTGAGACCCTACCATACTGTTTTCCATAGGCTCCACTTTCCTTAACAGTTCAAAGGTTCCAACTTCTCCACATCATTGCAAACACATTATTATTATTTTTGGATAATAGCCATCCTAATGAATGTGAGTGGTAAGCTGACACTTTTAAAAAGTACATCTTTGTGAAACACTTACCTGCTTTATTTCTCGCAATAGATCTGCATCTATATAATATCTTTCTTCAGATTTGACTGCTCCAAAATGATTTTGCATTCTGATTTGGGACATCAGTTCATTTAGTCGGCCCTAAGAGTAAGAATGGGTCAAAATACAACTGCTAACAACAGCAACCATTTCAAAAAGAGAACCTTTTGAAAGGAGAGTTTCAAAATTATCAATTAAAAATTTCCAATTCTTGCTCTGTACATTATTTGAAGCACTCACACAAGCCAAAAAAATCATGACTAAGTTCAATTTAGAAAGAGTTTTTAAATTAAAGAATGTTAAAAAAATGCAAAGTTATTGTTTGAAAACTACTTAAAACTTGTCTGCAAATCCACCTGAAATAAATTCTAGCTTTATGTTGTAGAAATGCTTACTTTGAACTGAGTAGGTGCATTCAGTTCACACTGAATTGTATCTAGCTGAACCCGCAGCTGCTCTTCATCAGCTTGGATGGCATAACCACTTTTCCTTTGAATTTCCTGTTTGATTAGGACCTATTAAAAAAGAAATCATCAATACTAATAGAACTTTTTTTAGTTATGCAAGTAATTTTACTAGTTGTTGACAGAAATTAGCTGAAAACTAACAATAAAGCTGGGCTTAACAGTTCAAGAACTGACTCACATTTCTGTGGTACTAGGTAGAAGTATCACTTAAGTGCTGGTAGAAGGAGTACAACAGTTCTATGGTTTTTATACTTTTTTTTCTTTTTGTAAAACACTTTAAAAAATTTATATATGACAGCGGAATGCATTACAATTCTTACAGAGCACAATTTTTTATCTCTCTGTTTGTATACAAAGTATATTCACACCAATCATGTCTTCATACCTGTACTTTGGATAATAATGATCAACACATTCTACCATTATTAATAACCACATACCCCCCCTCTGCCCTATCTAGAGTTTGTCTATTCCTCCCAGGCTCCCTCTCTCCCTACCTCACTATGAATCAGCCTCCTTATATCAAAACATTCAGCATTTGTTTTTTTGGGATTGGCTAACTTCACTTAGCATTATCTTCTCTAACTCCATCTATTTACCTGCAAATACCATGATTTCATTCTTTTTTATTGCTGAATAATATTCCATTGTATATACATGCCATATTTTTTTAATCTATTCATCTGTTGAAGGGCATCTAGGTTGGTTCCAAGAGTTTAACTATTATGAATTGTGCTGCTATAAACACTGATGTGGTTGTGTCCCTGTAGTATGCTGTTTTTAAGTCCTTTGGATATAGACCGAGGCGAGGGATAGCTGGGTCAAATGGTGGTTCCATTCCCAATTTTCAAGAAATCTCCATACTTCTTTCCATATTGGCTGTACCAATTTGCAGTCCCACCAGCAGTGTATGAGTGTACCTTTTTCGCCACATCCTCACCAACACTTATTATTGTCTGTCTTCATAATAGCTGCCATTCTGACTGGAGTGAAATAAAATCTTAAAGAGTGGTTTTGATATGCATTTCACTAATTGCTAGTGATGATGAACATTTTTTCATATATTTGGTGACTGACTGTATATCATCTTCTGAGAAGTGTCTGTTCAGGTCCTTGGCCCATTTATTGATTGAGTTATTTATTTTTTTGGTGCTTAGCTTTTTGAGTTCTTTATATACCCTAGAGATTAGTGCTCTATCAGATGTGTGAGGGGTAAAGATTTGCCCCCAAGATGCAGGCTCTCTATGCACCTCACAGTTTTACACCTTTATAGCCTTTCAGAATCAAGTGTTCTTTATATAAAAATGTGAGCTTATAACAATTTTAAGTTTTTAAAAATTTTATTGGACTTCTGCTTCAGATTAAAAAAGCAGTATTTGCCTGTCTAGAAACCATACAAAAATTTTGGCAAATTTTCTCTCATTCTCTCAAGAGAAACAGCACTGACTAAAGTTCATTCCCCTATACTTTCGTTCACACATACAAAACATACATGCACATACATGTATCTAAAATACAACTATACTGTTTGTTTTTCTGTGTCGTGCTTCTTTCTTTAAGCGAACTTAATAGTACCTCGGGAGTCAGTGCTGAGACCACTAAAGGCCGACTTGCTCTGCTCTTACTCCCAATCCCAAGATACATAGTGTCAAAACTGCAAGTTCCTTCAAACTTTCATCCATACTCCTAATCCTTTTTTTCCCCCACAAAGTTAACTCAATTATAATCATACTAAAATCCTTAAGAGGTGTGGCTCTAATTTGTTATTTTTAACAGCTTCATGCCTTTTCATGAGTAATAACCAATAATCAATCATTATTATCTTGATAGGCACATATTTATTTCTAGTTATGATTCTATGACCAATGCTTTACTACATATTTTTGTGTAAAGATCTTTGTAGACCTCCAAGAATGAGATTGCTGGGCTTAAAAGTATGTTTTCAGTTATAATACAAGCTGCTAAGATGGCTTTCTCCAAAAATTCTAACAGTGTAGATTCACAAACCACTTGTCAAGAGTTACCGTTACCCCACATTCCTGCCAGCCACTGGTAATGGTGGTTAAAATTTTCTGATCTGATGAATATAAAAATTTTTTTCTTTAATTTGCAAATCCCTGACTTCTAGTAAGCTAGAAGAGCATCTCTGGTTAAGAAGTAACTTTGTATTTGTTTTTCTGTGACATGCCTTTACAAATATTTTGCCCACATTTCAATTAGGTTTTCTTGTCAAATTATAGAATCTTTTGTATAATACATATATTAACACTAAAGATAAAATAAATGCTTTTTGCAAAATTTCCACAACTACTGACATATGGCTTCTGGTATATTTTGCCATAATGTTTTCTAATTCTTATGTAGTATCTGTTTTACAGTTTTTGACCAAGTGTCTCTCTAATCCCTGAAGTTGTACATGCAGCTTCAGGAGTTTTTTTTTAAGAGTTGTGTCTTTAATCTACTTTTGTATATAGTATGATGCAGTGGTCTACATTTTATTTTCTCACAGTTATTATAGCATTGTTTACTAAACAATCTCACTGAATTGAACTACCACCTCTGTCATTTGTCAAGCATACAGATATACTTGCATCTACTTACAGATTTTTGATTCTCTTCCAGATATCTTTATGTCTAATCCTATTGTCAATTTAACATTGATTTGACCACAAGAGTTTTGTTTTTTTTTTTTAAGAGAGAGAGATGAGAGAGGAGAGAGAAGAGGAGAAAGGGGGAGAGAGAGAGAATTTTTTTTTTTAATATTTATTTTTCCGTTTTCGGTGGACACAACATATTTATTTTATTTTTATGTGGTGCTGAGGATCAAACCCAGCACCCTGCACATGCCAGGCGAGTGGTTACCGCTTAAGCCACATCCCCAGCCTGACCACAAGAGTTTTAAAGTAGGTTCTTAAACCTTACTTATAAAGGAAGGTCCTCTTCATTTTTTCTTTTATATTGTCCTAGAAGCTAGCTTCAAACACTTATCCTTCTTTATTTAAAAAAAACAAACATTTTAATCAATTTTTAAAAATATTTAATTCCTTTTTAAACTTTATGAAGTCTTTTCATCTAAAAATATGGTTTTATCTATTTGTAAAGACCTCAAATTATGTACTTTCCTCATAAATTTATTCCTAAGTATTTTATAGTTTTGTCATCATAACAAATGTTGTATTTTCCTGTTTTCATGATGATATAAGAAAAGCTAATTTTTACACTTTATATCTAGCCAGATTACACTAATTCTATGATAAATTGTCCTGAGTTTTCTAAATAATGCCCTCAGCAAACTGATTGTTTGATCTCCTGTCCAGTATTGATATTTATTTTATTGCTTATTATATTTTTGAAAACCTCCATGATAACAGTGATTAATAATGATAA
The DNA here is from genome assembly GCF_001458135.2 of Marmota marmota marmota. Taxonomy (NCBI): domain Eukaryota; kingdom Metazoa; phylum Chordata; class Mammalia; order Rodentia; family Sciuridae; genus Marmota; species Marmota marmota. The sequence continues at coordinate 9,067,589 of NW_026000119.1, read as the reverse complement.
GATTGGGTATCTCAGGGTCTAGGTTCTGAATATCCATTTTTATGTTTTGCCTTTTGAAATATTTGCTATTTTTGGATATAGTCTATTATATATTTTCCTTTAATGTGTTAGAACACTGTTATATTGAAAGACTGTCATTTAGAATTTCTGGGGTTTTCTGGCCCCAATTCACTGAGGTATAATCCACATACAAAAAAATTCACCCACTTAGGTGCAGAGTTCTATAGGTCTCTAGTTAATTTTGACAAATATATACAGTCATGTAACCACCACCAAAATTATGATGACCTGAGTCTGATCACTAGCACTGCAGAGCCTCCCACCTGCCACAAAAAAGCATGAGAGAATGAAAAGAAAAAAAGATACCCCAAAAGTACAAGAAGTTTAAAGTAAGTTATAAATCTGATAAAGGAAGTCCCCATCATTATTTCTTTTTTATCCCTCTAGAAGCTAGTTTCAAACACTTATCCTTCTTTATTAAAAAAAATAAATAAAAAATAAACAAAAAAACTTGCAAAAAATAAATAAATAAAAAAGGTGTTTGGAGTATAGCTAAATGGTAAAATTCATGCTTAGTATGTATAAGGCCCTGGGGTAATCCCCCATACAACCCACAAAAGTATGTATAAACTATTTCCATCATCCCCAAAAGTTCTCATCTCCAGCCTCTAGCAGCACTGTCCCATTTTTGCATAATGTCATATAAATGAAATCATGCATTATATAGCCAGTAAGTCTTTTTTTTTACTAAACATAATTTGCATTTTTTATTAGAAATATCTGTTCATAGATTTTTTTTTAAGCTGCTAAAAATAGAGATGTAAAATGCTTCAGCTGCTTTGAAAAACATTTTGGCAATTTCACAAACAATTAAATGCAGTATTAACCATATGACCCAGAAATTTCACTCCTAGATTTATACCCAAGAAAATGGAAGCATACATCTAATAAAATGTACACAAATATTAATGACATTATTCACAATAGCCAAAAGGTGAAAACAACCAAAGTGTACATCAAATGATGAGTGAATAAAAATGCAGAACATTCATATGATGAAGTATTACTCAGCAATAAAAGAAAATGAAGTACTTTAACATGCTACAACATAAGTTTATTTTCTTTCATTTGATTTTTAGAAATGAAGTTTTTTGTTTTTTTTTAAGCCTATACATTTTCCTCTTGAGGACAGTTTTTGCCGCATCCCACTGATTCTGGTATGTAATATTTGTTTTCATGATAGTTTATAATTTCAGGGTGTTTTTGTTGTTCATTTTTAATTTTCTCTTGTTAATTTGGAAGTTCTGTTGTTTTTTTCAACTATTAGTGGTTACACTCCCTTTTCTGGCATTCAAAAGTAAAAAGTATTTTCTACTTTATGAAGACTAGATATCAGTGATTTCATATATGCTTTCCTCATACTAAAATGCTTTATTTCTTCATGGTTTTCCTTTACTCTGTTACTAAGATGTGAACTTTAGAATTTTACTCTCCTTACCCAACCCTGTAAGACTTCTCCTCCAATGTCTAGGTTTTACTAAGTTTGGTACTTACAGTTTGGATCATTATTTCTTCTGAGTCTCTTTTTTCCTATATTCAGCACGTAATTCACATGTATCATCTTGTAAATGTTGGGGGAAAAATTCCAAATTACTACCTGTAAGGTTCTATGGGAAAGATCCATGAGTTTCCTCTTGTATTGTGCAATTTTGGCCATAGTTGTAGTTTGATTCTTTTGTAGCTCACTAATATCTTCAGATATAATCTGTGGGGAAAAAATGCCTTTTATATAAGTCAGGTATGGGTATTACAATTATTTATCAGCTATGCCTATATGCAAAGCCTAAATCTGAAATAAACTTGAAATTTATCTCTCAAAATATAAAATTCTTTCCCTTTAATTCTGCATTTGCAGTTTTTCCTTCTTATGTATCTAAAAATCATAAGTTACTATTAAAAGAATTCTTCAGAGCACTAGGATATTTGGGCATTGCATAGTAAAAAGGGGCAGAGGGTAGGGGTAGGCTTAATCACCTCAATCTATTGCCATAAAATATAGTATAGCCCAATATAACTGTTTACAGAATATTTGGAGTAATCAGATTGGAGAGGAAAAGAAATATGAATTCTACAACTGAATACATTTTTATGACACTGGATCTTTAATTTATTCTTTGCCTGGCTTAAAATCCTACTTTCTGCCTTACAAAATCTTAACAAACTAGGTTAAAAATCTCTCCATGTCACTAAAGCATTCCAACTGGATTTAATCCCATAACTGTCCCATCATAATTAATCATTCTATGTCACTGGCTAACATAGACATAGGAAAGAGGATAAGAAGATTGTATAACACATTTTAACAAGTCCATCTGTGCATATCACCTTTGAAGGAAATAAATGCCAGGCCATTATAAAGAGACAAAACTAGGTGACCATGTTACCATCTGCAGTATTTATTTACCATCCAGGAATTAACCAAAAAGGAGCATGCAAGATTTTTAAAAAGAATATATTAAAATAATTATGAAGGCCATAAAAGACATCAGTGATTAAAGAGACAAATTATATTCATGTATGGAGTGATTTAGCATTAGGATTCAATTCTTTACTAATTAGTCTTTACGTTTAATGCAATTTCAAAATTCTGGCATTTTGAAAAACTGATTCCAGTATCTTTATGAAAAAATAAAGGTCCATAGAGAGCCAAGAAAACCCTGAGAAGAACAAAAACTGGAAATTCAATCTACTAGCTTTTAGTATGTGTTGCAAAGCCACAAAAGTAAAAAACTCTTGTGAGAACAGACCAACTGGACCCTGAAACATAATAGATCTAGAATTAGATCATATATATATATATATATACACACACACACACACACACACACACACACACACATATAATAATTCAAATTCTTAGTTAAATGGGGTAAATCAAATTTTTTATGGATATCTGAAAAATAGACCCACCATTCAGAAAAAAAGTTCAAGTCACATAACATGTAAAGAGGTGAACTCCACTGAGGGCAAAAGAGGCAAATGTGAAAGATTTAACTCTAAATGTTAGAAAAAAATGTAGGTGACTCTTAGATCCTAGGGTAAAGAATGGTTTAAAAAAATTTCTAAGGACAAAAAAGGAAAATCAAAAACACCCCAATTTAATTACAATAAAATTAAGGATTTCTATTCCACAAAGGACATCAAAGCAGAGATAACAGATGAAAAACTAGAAATTACTCGTAATATTAAGATGTATGGGCTGGGCGTGGTGGCACACACCTGTAATCCCAGCAGCTGGGGAGGTTGAGGCAGGAGGATCACGAGTTCAAAGCCAGCCTCAGCAATGGCGCTAAGCAACTCAGTGAGACCCTGTCTCTAAATAAAATAAAAAATAGGGCTGGGGATGTGGCTCAGTGGTCTACTGCCCCTGAGTTCAATCCCTGAAAAACCTCCAACACTTGGAAATGAAAAATATTTTAAAATAATTCACTAATCAAAAACAATAAAAATTCTCAAAGGAAATTAGAAAATATTTTGAGTACCAAAAAAGAAAATCAATATTTTTGAAATATATCAAATCATATTTATATGATATTAAGAAGCCTATTATAAAGAAGGTAGTTGTATAAAGCTATAATTGTTAATGTGCAGTATACTGGTTCCCCATAAGAGAAAAATGGCACCCTTGATAAAATAATTAAATGTCTCTAGTCCCTCTACCTACTACCAGAACCCGAGAATAAAAAGCTAGTTGCTTACATCTAATCTGGTCTGATGCTGCTTAGTCATCTGATCCTGAACCTTCAATCTTCGTAGCAGCTCTTTGAAACCCACCATTGGTACAGGAATTAACCTGAAGAAATGCAAGTAGTCAATTATCTGATCTTAAGTCTGTTACTACAAAATATATAAGATTTTCATAGTAATGTATAATTTTACATCAAATTTCTAGATGGATCAATATGAAATCAAGTGTTCCTCCCTATTTTACAAATGAGGAAATATAGTTGTCAAAAATTATAATGAAACTCAATGTTAATTGGGGAAACGGCACTCAGATTTCTTCATCTCTAGTAGTTTTCACCACACTATGGGTCTCCCCAAACATTTTTTTTTAAAGCAATGAAAACTCCTCAAATGTTAGAGATACAATTAAGAGCTTAGCTTACATCTGTTTGCTTCCATAGTAGTAAATATTAGCTTGAAGACACACTTACTTTTCAGAATCAGGGTTATCCACCTTGGCTTGTTCCCAAATAATAGGATCAACACCTACCACAAAGAAAAAATATTTTTTAAACACTTTTCTGTGTTTAAAATATGTGTATGGGAAAGATTTTCCCCAAAGACAGACTCAGAAGCTATAATGAAAAATGACTGTCAAATATGATCATTCTAAAAGTAGAAAGTTTTATTATAGGACAAAGCTAAAACAAAATATACAGGTTGAAAGGAAATACCTAAAACCTACAGAATAATAGATTAACCTTCAGAATACAGTTAAGAGCTCCTATTATGACAGAGACAGACCCTAATAGAAAATGGACCAAGGACATAAATAGGTAATTCACAAAAAATACAAATATTTAGCTAATTCAACTTTGCTAGTAATCAGGAAAATGTAGATTAAAATAAATATTAATTTTTAAATTAATTTATTGCCATCTGTAGCAAAACAGCAGCAGCAAAAAATATTGCTGTTAAGAATTCCAATGGAGCCAGGTGTGGTGGCACATGCCTACAATCCCAGGGGCTCGAAGTCTGAGAAAGAAGGATCGCAGGTTGAAAGCCAGCCTCAGCAACTCAGTGCAAAGCAACTCAGTGAGACCCTGTCTCTAAATAAAATACAAAATCAGGCTGGGGATGTAGCTGAGTGGTCGAATGTCCCTGAATTCAATCCCCAGTAGCCCCCCAAAAAACAAGAAATTTAAATGGTGGGGGTTTTTTAGAGGGCAATTTGGCAATATCAAACGTATATATCTAACATATATAATACTGACTCCAATTTCATTTCCAGAGATCCATTCTAAAAAAGTACATACCCATGTACTCTAGACATATCTACAAGGAAATAGTTTATAAAACTGAAAACTCAGAAACAACATGGGAATTAAACAGCAACACATATGTGTAAAATACTATGTAGGTGTTTAAATAGAATAAAATTTACCTTCATGTACTGACATGAAAAGTACTAAGGAACACTGTAGGTGAAAAGGCAAGCTACAGCAAATGTACAGTGGAAAATCCTTTTTTAAAGAAACTACAAGTACGTATGCTTACATTTAAAATCACAGATAAAGAATTAATAGTTACTTCTAGGGAAGGGAAATAAAGGAGAACTAGTCAACACAGTTAGGCCATCTAGAATATCTTACGGTGGAAAAAAATTCAGGTTTTATTTGAATATTCAGCTTAAGAGATAAGCTATAGGAAATTAAAATAATGTAAGAGGGTAGATGAATTATGTATTCTTTTTCTTTAGTTGATAATTTCTCAATATTTCTAACAAATATATTAGCTATATAATAAAAAGTTACATGAATGAATGAATACAAATATTCAAAACGATCTCACAAATAAGTAGACATGTGATAAGCTCATACTGATTAACATTAATAACCAACCAACATCTCCTAAAAGGGGAACACTTATTTCTAAATCTTTCATTTTTTCAATTGTATGACTCTAGAAACATACCAGCAGGAGGATTCTGTAAAAGCTGTTTAATCTGTGCAGGAGATAGTTCTGTTCTAGTCATAGAAAGTGTTACACCAAGTTGCTGCAATTGTGTTTTTATATTAGCTTGTTCAAAATGTGCATATAATGTTGTAGCTGGAACTCTTCTTGATGTACCATTTGGAGAACGTTCAACAACATAAATGACAACTTCTGTCCTGTAGGGAAAAAACCCAACTTATAAAATATTGAGTACATATAACCCACAGCCACAAATATCAATACAACGTATGATTTTAGAAGAGTGCTAGAAGAATTCAGAATTTTTCTTCCCCTCAAATCTTGGAGAATAAACCCTCAAATTCAGTTGTCAACCAATTTAAATGATAAAAGTTAAAATGCAGGTCAACAAGATCAAATTTGTGAAAAGGTCTGGTCAGCTGCGAAGTCCTACATAAATGTTATTTTGATATTTTTTCCAGAACTAAGAAATACTTTGAAGATTCTGCTGAAACTTATGGGTTACTTTTCTGCATTACTGATAGCAAGAAGTAAAATTCAACCTTAAAATCCTAAAGTAAAATGCCTTGCCACTAAGACTAAAAATCATATGAGGTCAAGGGAAGTAAAGTAATCACAATTAGTCATGAATGAACATGAATGGTAATAAGTTAATTAAACCTTCTAGTAATATCATGTGGCATTCAGTTTGTATAACTGTGATAAAATATTTCCTCCTGGTCTTGAATGAAAGTCTATGAAATTATTAGCATCTAATAAGAAATCCAAAATTAAAAAAAAAAAAAAGCTTTTAAACAAACATTTCTACAAATACTAAATAACCACCAGCTGGGAAATAACATTCTGTTCTAAGATATAATCTGTGTTTCAACAACAACAAAAAAAACTCTGCTGACTACTCTGTGGACCAGGGCACACAAAAATAAATAGTATATTTTATGTATACTTACTGATCATCTGGCAATGTTTTAATACCCTCTACATTTACAGTTAAGGTCTGGTTTCCTCCCAAAATTTTGTGCAATGATTCTACCAACTGCTGTTGTTGGCTTCGAATATCTGTTTCCTTTTTGTTGAAAACTAAAACCACTAGCCCATCTTCATCTTTATTATTGGGCATACAACTATAACCTACTGCCTGCAAAATGACAAAATAAATAATATAAAAATATGTACATATCTTAAGTCAAGTGTTTAATATTAATAGCTTAATAGCTGCTAAAATGAGGCAAAACAGCTTAATGTTTGGTTATGAAGAATACATTATTTTGTACCCAAAGAAGTCACACAATTATAACTATATTACCCAAGAATAATATAAACAGGGTGAAATTAAAATCTGCTCCTTAAAATAGTAACTGAAGAGCTTTTACTCAGAAAAAAGTTTGATATTCATTATTGTTGAATATTTAGAACCAAACAACTTTGCATGTCATTATAAACATTAATGCAAAAATCACAGGCCAACTGAATTTATTTCACAATATACCTAATTCATAGAATCTTAAAGTTCTAGATAAGGAAGTGATTTACAAATAAATACTTTTAATGTACAATAATGAAACTGTCAGGTTAAAATCACTAAAAAAAATGTCTATCATTTTATGGTTTCATATAACAAAACTTTTATTAAACATGTTAGTTTTGGGTGGTTTTTTGTTTTTTTGTTTTTTGTAGTTGTAAATGGACAGAATGCCTTTATTTTATTTATTTATTTATTTTGTATTCAATGCTAAGGATTGAACCCAGTGCCTCACATGTGCTAGGCAAGCACTCTACCACTGAACCATAAGCCCCAGACTCAGGCTAAAATATTGCTCTTTATCTTGTTATTGCTCTTTATCTTGTTATCAAGCCATTTATCTTGTTACCACTTACAACTTTTTAAAAGTATTTAAATTCATTCAAGTGTATATTACGCATTTTACCATTAGCATAGTATACTTCAAATTTTGAAAAAAGAAAAAGTTTAAATCATTATATTCAACTTATATCTACTACTGCATTTCTTATCACTAAATAAAAGGATTAAAATTTCAACTAATTTACTCAAAAAATATATAGGTTGAGTAACTGAAATCCAAAGTGCTTCAAATTCTGAAATTGTTTTGATATGATGGCTCAGTGGAAACTTTCACACCTGCTCTCATGTAATGGGTTGCAGTCAAAACAGCAATGGGCTTCAGGTTGTGTATAAAACTACATAATACATATATGAATTTCACTTTTAGATTGGGTCCTATCCCCAAGGTGAGTCTCATTATGCATATGCAAATATTCTTATTCAGATGTGCAATCTGAAATGCCTTTGATCCCAAATGTGTACTTTTTTGTTAGAGTGATGAGACTAAGATATGTACTCTAACAAAGACAGGCTGACCATTTTTGTTTCACTCTGTTCAAGCATCTGATCCTCAGCCTTGTAGCTCCAAACACAAGACTAGTGGTTAACTTTAAGGGACTGACACAGGTCAACATAACTCAGAAAAGGCTTAAGTACAAGGCTTGTGTGTGTATACAGCTAAGTGGTAGGACATTTGCCTAGCATGCAAAAGGCCCTAGGTACCATCCCTAGCAACACACATACACACACACACAGGTTGAAATATAAAACTGACTAAAATACATTAACTTTTTATGGAAAATACACTGCTAAGTAGACCTACATACTCTCTTTCACTGATGAATACATATATGAAGTCAAATTCAAATGAGATGGTTGCATTGCTAGCAATCAGAGAAATGCAAATTAAAACTACTCTAAGATACCATCTCACTCCAGTAAGAATGGCAGCCATTATGAAGTCAAACAACAATATGTGCTGTCGAGGATGCGTGGAAAAAGGTACACTCATACATTGCTGGTGGGACTGCAAATTGGTGCAGCCAATTTGGAAAGCAGTGTGGAGATTCCTTGGAAAACTGGGAATGGAACCACCATTTGACCCAGCTATTCTTCTTCTCGGACTATACTCAAAAGACCTAAAAATGGCATACTATAGGGACACAGCCACATCAATGTTTATAGCAACACAATTCCCAATAGCTGGACTGTGAAGCCAACCTACATGCCCTTCAATGGATGAATGGATTAAAAAATGTGGCATTTATACACAATGGACTAAAAAATAACAAGATCATGGCATTTGCAGGGAAATGGTGGCAGATTATGCTAAGTGAAGTTAACCAATCCCCAAAAAACAAATGCCGAATGTCTTCTCTGACTCAAAATGGGGTAGGGAGGAAGAGCATGAGAAGAAAAGAGCATGAGAAGAAAATTACCTTTAGATAGGGAAGAGAGGTGGGAGGGAAAGGGAGGAAAATGGGAATTGCATGGAAGAGGGAAGGAAACCCCCTTCGTTATACAGAATACAGGTATGAAGATGTGAGGGGGGAAAAAAAAGAAGTGGGTCACATTAGATTGGGTAGAGAGAAATGATGAGAGGAGAGGCGAGGGAAAGGGGGGAAAGGAAGGACAGCAGAATAAAATAGATATTATTACTGCTTTGGTTATATACATGACTGCATGACCAATGTAATTCTGCAACCTGTACACTCAGAAAAATGAGAAATTATATTCCATCTGATTCAAATGCATGATATGTAAAGATCATTGTATTGTCATGTGTAACTAATTAAAAAAAATTTTTAAAAATGAGATGGTTGCTTGGTAGACAAGAAATTAGAACAAAGAAAATGGCAATAGGGTTACATGTGCCAAGGACAACTGTCCACTGGCCAGGTTGCAGTTTACTTACCAATGTTATATGAATACAACTAATGTCTAATTTTGAGTCTCCCCTTTACAGGTGTGCAAGGTAGACCATTTTCCCTTAAGTTATAAGTCACATTCTAGTGATACATTATCTTTAGCCATATTCTGATCCCTCTGAGCCATAAAAGAAAACATTCTGATTTTATAATTTCTATATTTTTAAAAGTATAATCATACCATGTTCAAGGAGTACTAAAGAAACAAGCAACTGTTTTCTTGATATAATTTTAATCCAAAAATCATGTTCTTTCGAATGTATTCTTTTTAAAATAAAGAGCAGAAACAGAATTAATACCTTAAATCGGCAAAAGGGATTTTCTTGCGTGAATTCCACTGGTGGAATATTATTATTGAAATATCCTTTTCCTGTTCCCCAAAATGCCTGCAGTTGATTCCATTTTGCCAAAATAGCATCTCTTTCATCTCCCAATAGTGTTGGAGCAGAAAGAGCACTTGCAGTATTTATCAGCTGGTTGGACTGGGTAGGAGCTTGGGCAGGTTGACTGAAGAGACCACCTAATGCTAAAAACAAACAAACAACAACAACAAAACCCAACGCAAATCCTTAGATGGGATAGGCAGAATAATGCCCCTCCCCCAAGATGTCCTTATCCTAATCTACAGACCCTATATATGTGTTATCTTACATGGCAAAAGGGACTTTACAGATATAATTAGGTTAGGTGTACTGCAATATGGAGATTACCCTGGGATTATCAGGATGGGTTCAGTATAATCATAATTGTCCTTTAAGATAGAAAAAGGAGCTCAGAGTCAAAGTAAGATTAGAAGACACTATGCTGCTGACTTTGAATATGGAGGAAGGAACCACAAACCATGAAGTGTAGGGAGATTCTAGGAGCTGGAAAAGGTAAGGGACTGAATTCTCCCCGAGAGCCTCCAGAATTTATCACAGATCTGCCATCACTTTAACACAGTGAAACCCATTCCTGGATTTCTTATCTTTAGAACTGTAAAGTAATAACTTTCTGTTGTCATAAGCCACGCTGATAATTTGTTATGGCAGTATAGGAAAATAAGACAAAGGGACACAAAACAAGTCTTAAATACTAAACTTGCTTTTTCTAATGATAATAGCTTAATACAATTAATTCCATTACTAAAACTGGAACCCCCCAAAAAAAACCATATGAATATGAAAAAGTAAAGTTTTTGCAGTTACAGGATTTAAAAAAAAACAATATTGCTATTGTATTTCAATAATATAAATTTCTATAATATAAAATATAAGTTTCTATAATATAAATAATATAAAATGATTCTAAAAATCATTATATCACTGATTATAAAGTAATATGTAGTGAAAAGACTAACATAATCAGCATCAGGATGCCAGGCTAAAGCTTTAGATAACTGTGTAACTTGGAGCAAGTCTCTGGGCTACAATTTCTCCAATGCAACAATGGCAAAGTTGATAGAGCAGAAAAATATTCCCAAAGTATGAGTTAAGAAAGCTGTCAAGCTTGGGCTGGGACGCATTCATTCACGAAGCCCTAGGTTCAATCCCTAGTTCCAAAAAAGAAAAGACTAAAAAAAAGAGACCCCCCCCCCGCCCCCTGGCCAAAAAAACAAAGAAAGCTGTCAAGCAAGAGCTGAGTTACTACTACATGGCATTAATTCACATAACAGAAAAGTTACCTTTTGATGATCTGATTATATCAAAAGTCTCAGGTTGTTGCGAACAAAGGAAAGAAAAAGTCTAAGGCTCAGAGCTTAAGGCAAAGTTTATCTAGCTTATTAATAATATCGTATTTTCTTTGTACTTAATTTTGGTCATCTTTTTTTTTCCTCTTAATTTTTGAGATGAGGTCTCAGTATTACAGCCAAGTTGGGCTTTGGTAGGCTCAAGTAACACTCCTGCCTCAGCCTCCTAAGCAGCTGGTATCACTGTGCTTGGCTGGTTCTATTTTCTTTATAGCAAATTATACAGGTTTGCTTTCCATTTATATCAGCAATATAGATCTTCCTTAAAATTTTAACTACATGATGTTAAAGAGGAAATAGATTTAAGGAAACTTCTTAAAAGGATATGTAGATAAGAAAAAAAACAAAAAACATGAAGACATTACCAAAATGACCTGAGTTTTAGAACACTATATCTGACATTTAAGTTCTCTCTCAGCTCTAAAGAGTGAAAGTATCACCAAGGTTTGTAGGTCTTCTACAGAGATAGAGAGGTGCTCCTGTTATCTACCATCCAGAAGAGTATTATTAGTACCCAAACGGGTACATAAAAATTGGAAAGAAATGGACTGGAAATCAAAACATGAATCCTGGCTTATTATAAGCTTACTTTTTAGCATTGAGTAAGAAATTCCAAGGTTTTTCTTCCTCAACTTAAAAAAAAATTTTTTTAACATGTTAATGAACATTTATTTTATTAATTTATGCTGAGAATCAAGCCCAATGCCTCACACATGCTAGGCAAGCGCTCTACCACTAAGCCCCAACCCCAACCCCTTCTTCAACTTTTCAATGAGAGAAAATGTATACTGATTTATATTCTGCCTCTCCTTTTACATTTCACACTGGACTACAGTCACACTAGTCTACTCAAAATTCACAAGGTAGAAGAAATTAATGAACTCAAATTACAAAATCCAATAGATTCTCTTCAAGCCTTAGCGTATCAGATTTCTTATATCTTCCTACCTTGTCAGAGTCCTTTTGCCATTATTTCTTTAGCTACCCAAAGAAAATCTTTTTCATTGAACATACCACACCTTTAGAATTTTTTTTATTTGTTCTTTTTAGTTATATGTAAGAGTAGAATGTATTTTGTCATATCATACCTACATAGAGTGCACAGCCATTTTGGGAGGCTGAACATGTTATGGTCATTTAGAGTTCTTAACAATATTGTCTCTCCTGGTATATGTGTAAGTACACATGTGTATGTATGTATGTATGTATATATATATATATTTTTTTTTTTTTTAATTTTTATTTATTTATTTATTTATTTTGTGGTACTTAGGATTGAACCCTAGTAGAACCTACCACTGAGCTACATCCCTAGCACCTTTTTTTTTGGTACTGGGGATTGAACTCAGGGGCACTCCACCACTGAGCCACATCCCCAGCCCTATTCTGTATTTTATTTAGAGACATCTCACCAAGTTGATTAGTGCCTTCCTTTCATTAAGGCTGGATTAGACTTGCAATCCTCCTAACTCAGCATCCTGAGCTGCTGGGATTATGGACTACTACACCTAGCCCCAGTACCTTTTTACTTTATTTGCTAAGTTGCCCAGGCTACCCTTGAACTTGAGATCTTCCCGTCTTAGCTTCCCAAGCAGCTATGATTACAGGTGTGTGCCACCAGGCCTGGCTACATACAGTGCATATGTGTGTGTGTGTTTACCATACCTTCATGCAACAAATGTGTCAGATAGAGCTATATACTAAGGATACAATGGTAAATAAGACAGATGATATCTTCTAAACAAATTGAGCATATCATAACAACTGTGATAAGTTTCTCAGAGAAGAACAAAGGCTATGAGTACTAAGTAAAGGAGTAAATAAAGCCTGAGAAAGGGAGTCAAGAGAAATCTGTCTAATTGGAACTTATCGGCTAGGCCATGAGGTAATAGTATAGACAAACAGAATGCGCAAAATCTCTGGGGAAGAAGAAACTGGCAAAAAGTTTAAAGAGTACTGAAGGATGTGGCAGGGATAAAAATAGAATGAGAGTATCAACGAAGTGCTCCCAATTTCCTAGAAACGTGACAAGGTAAGTGAGCATCAAGAATAATAATGAGCCGGGTACCGTAGCACTCTCCTGTAATCCCAGCAGCTTGGGAGGCTAAGGTAGGAAAATTACAAATTCAAAGACAGCCTCAGCAACTTAGCAAGGCCCTAAGCAACTCAGCGAGACTCTGTCTCTAAATAAGATACAAAAATGAGCTGGGGATATGGCTCAGTGGGTTCAACCCCAGGCACCAAAAATAATAATAATAATAATGAATGCAACTAACTGAAATATATTTATTAAAGTCCATACTTGCAAATGATAATTTTAAAAAGATCAAAAATTTAAAAAATTCCAACTCATTGGACACTACTGGAAATGAGGCCACCAACTCCTTACAAAAATTTGTCTGTTAGAATTTTTCCTGTCTTTCCCATATAAACTTTGTATCAGGGTGATCAAGTAGGCTTGGGGAAATGAAGAAAAAATTCATTTTATAGAGAATTTCAGTGAGGAAGAAGGAAATTAGAAAATTAACATTTTGTAATTTCTCATAAAATAACTAAGGCAATGATCATCAATGAATGAAGCCATCAGATTAAAGGCTGATGAGGAACTTTATAAAGAGATCAGCTACTACCACATGAACCCACTAATCAATTTTAGCATTAGTGAAAGCTAGATAGCCTCCCAGTGTGATGTAATATGAAGCACATAACACCACTACCAGGATTCTTGCCCACGAGTCTAACCTGAATCTAAGCAGGTCTCTAAAGTTAACTTCATTTATCAGAATTATGAAGGATGAAGCTAAATAATACAAAGAAATAACCATTAAAAAAAATCCAGAATGGGGGACATTTCACAGGACAACTGGCCCAATTTCTGCAACAGTTCCTGAGAAGGAGAACAAGAAAGTAGGAAATTCTGTATACTAAAAACCTTAAAGAGACATAACAAGAAAATTAATGTGTGGACCTTATTAGGATTAGAAAAACCAAATGAGAGGCTGGGGTTGTGGCTCAATGGTAGAGTGCTCATCTAGCACACGTGAGGAACTTGGTTTGATCCTCAGCAGCGCACAAAAATAAAAGTATTGAATCCACCTATAATTACAAAAAAAACACCAAATGAATAAAACATTTTGGGACATATGAGGAAATTTGATTATGGATCAGGTATTAGATAATAACAAGGAATTACCGTGGGTTGGAATGATATCCATAGTTGTTTTTTATTTTTTTTTTGTATCAGGGATTGAACTCATCAGGGGGCACTTGACCATTGAGCCACATCTCCAGCCCTATTTTATATTTTATTTAGGGATAGGGTCTCATTGAGTTGCTTAGCACCTTAATGTTGCTGAAACTAGCTTTAAACTCACGATCCTCCTGCCTCAGCCTCTCAAACTGCTGGGATTACAAGTGTGCGCCACTGCGCCCTGGATGTCCACGTTTTTAAAGAGAGAAACATTAAATAAAGGGTGAAATGATGTGTTTAGAATTTGCTTTAAAGTATTCCAATTTTTAAAAAAGGGGAAAAGGAGCTAGATAAAAACAAATGTAGCACATTCTGACTTGATGACTCCAGGTTGCATATATAAAAAACAGTAAATGTTCACTGGATTCACTGAGATAATAACTGACCTTAACTATTTGACAGAGTAAAGAATAGAAACCAGATTAGTGTGGGCTAAAAGGAAAGAGCACTAGAGGGTGTACTCTAACAATCATTTCAAGTAGTTTGTGAAAGGGAGAAGTGTGATAGTTGAAGTGAAATGTGAAAGTGTGTTTTTTTGTTGGTTTACAATTGTTATTATTGTTTTGAAGAGGAAAAAAACAACTTCAGGTTGTTTTCGATAAAAAGGACACAGAGAAAAGTTGAAGACTTTTTAGGGGTTGGGGAACGTAACTAATGTAGCTAAAAGAATCAACAGCACAAGGGCCCCTCTTGAAGATAGGCATTAAGAGATGCACAACACAGGTGTAAGAAGGAAAAACTGCTTACAGATGGAGAAAGAGATTTAAAAGTGGGGAAAGTTGAAGGAACTGCAATGAAGGATTCCATCTATTCTTTGAATTGGGGGGTCAAGGCCATCTGCTAAAGTGAGAACAGAGAAATTTGAGATTTTAGGAAAATAAAGGTCCAAAATAACTACCATAGAAGTGGGAGAATAAGTTAAAAATAGAAAATTTGTCTGATTACCAAGCAATGCTGAGGTCCCAACTGAGATTGGTGATACAGAATTTACAGAGGTTATACAATCTTCTGTGTGATTTTTTTTTTCTCAAGCACTATTTGGTTGGACAAATACACAGGCTTGGACTCCCCCCCCCCCCC
>NW_026000119.1:9017996-9051762 GCF_001458135.2 Marmota marmota marmota | reverse complement strand
CCCCCCCCCCCCAGGCGAATGGGATACATTGCTAAGGGAATTTAGCATACTGACAAGGGTCACTGATACATAAGACCATGCAGTCTAAGCCAGTTACAGAGATTATATCAAACAGACTTGGGAGCTAACCTAAGAGGTGCGCAAAGGTCAAAGATGGAAATATTTAAACATCAATAAGAATAACTGCATTGGATTAAAAAATGCTTGAGTCCCTGACCAAAAAATAGTCAACTTTGAAGAATGTTAGGGAATCAATTCTGAAAAGAGTAATAAAGGGAAAAAAAATCAACCAAATAGATGAGATAAAGTTTTTCTTTATAGATAACTCCAACAAACAAATGGAAGAGAAATCAAGGTGAAATAGCACTGTTTCTTAACCCCTACTGAATTAATGGATCTAGGTAATGATCACCAATGGCTGCTAACATCACACACAAAGAAACAATCAGATATTATATGCCCTTCTGATGATGAATACACTACCTAGGAAATAGTCTTATAAACAAAAATCTAAACTATCAATATAAAAAAGCCCCTGGATCCAACTCAACTACTAAGAAATATAGAGGACAAAAGAATGTGTTAAACCATACTACAAGAATGCAATCAGGGGAATGAGATTGATCAAATTATGTTATAAGCAAGTACGAATATGGCATAATGAATCCCACTATTATGTATAATTATAATGCACCAATAAAAAAATGCAACCCCAATAAATTTCTAAACAAAAAACTAAGACAAATAATCTGATGTCTTCAACAAACTGAAAAATAATAAAGAGCAATAAAAGGAGAAGATACAGAGATTTAACACAGGCAATCAATACTATTACACACATGAGAAAAGAAAATGATAATAAAAGAGGACTATAGTTCCTCTGACTATGAACAAAAAAGGTGGTGGACTTCTGAAGTGGGTAGCCAGGGTCATCTCTCCAGCGTTCATCTTATGCACACTTCAGTAAGCTGAACTCTTGAGTAGTTTTCTGTATTATTTTTAACAAAAAGAATTTAATGGAATGATCCTATACAAGGGACCTTATTATCCTAATCATGTCCATCAGTTTTCTCCACAGTTGCTATCATATACAAACATAAAAAGTAGCTTTTGGTCTCCTTGGAATGTTTATAATTCTTCAAAAAAAAAAAAAAAGAAGATAATTCACTAAAGCATTTTAAATGATACATTCAATAATGTTAGCTATTATTGTTATGGCTTTATAGTTGAAGATGAAAACCTTATACTTACTATTTTGCTGCTGTTGCTGCTGCTGTGTGTTAAATCCTCCAAATCCCAGTCCAGTTCCCAAACCAGTACCTAAACCAGTACTAGTTCCTGTTGTTGTGCCAAAACCAGTACCAAATCCAAAACCTTTGTTCTGAGTACCACCAAAGAGTCCTTTGAATGAAGAAATAAAAATTGGAATTGCATAGATTAAAAAAAAAAAGTTGTCCTCTACCACATTTACTTTAACAATGACTTCCGATGGCTTCTTACCAGTAGTGCCTGTGTTAGTTGGGGCAGAAAAGCTGAACGCAGAACCTGCAGTTGTAGATGTTGTACCAAATCCTCCAAACCCACCTAATTAAAAAAGGATAAAAATAGAAAGATTCTTTTCTACATATAAAGGCAATTTTTCAAATTATATCATAAGTAATTGCTACACATAAAGTCAAAATATATTGATCTAAATTTTCCTTCCTCTACTTTCAACATTAATTTTTTAAAACTATACTACTAACCAAGAAGTCAATATATAACAAGAAATAGCAGCTAAATATTTTAAATAGAAATATCACATATAATATCTTCCACGTAAAGAGGTGATTCTTTCACAGCTGAGAAAACATATAAGCCTACTGCCATAACTCTAAAATGATTATTACACATTTTCATTATTAGTTATTAGTTATTATTACTTTGAGATGTGATCTCACTATATTGACCAGGCTAGTCTCAAACTCAAGATCCTCCTGCCTCAACCTCCTGAGTAGCTGAGATTACAGTTATGAGCCATCATGCCTGGCTCTTACATGTACCTTTTTTGTTTTTTGGTAGCGGGAGTTGAACTCAGGGTCACTCCACCACTGAGCCACATCCCCAACCCTATTTTGTATTTTATTTGGGGACAGGATCTCACTGAGTTGCTCAGCACCTTGCTGCTGCTGAGGCTGGCTTTGAACTCACGATCTTCCTGCCTCAGCCTCTTGAGCTGCTGGGATTATAGGTGTATGCTACCGCGCCAGGCTCTTACATGTACTTTTAGAGTAGGATTGCAAATTCAAATGTCTGTAAGATTTAGACCAATAAAATTAATGAGTAAAGTAGACCAGATGTTTTCTGAACTGTTTAAAATGAAGTTTTTAAAAATGACAGCAGTTCCTAAATTCCAGCAGATTATTGTTGCAAAAGAATGGTAGTTTAGTAGATCATAATACTATTCCCATTTCCCCCCAAGAGTCAGAAAATCTGAATTTTCTACACAGAACTTACAGTTTTTGGTTTTGTGTATGTGTGTGTTGCTGGGGCTCAAACCCAGGGCCTTAATCATGCTAGACAACTACCCCTGCCCTCATTTATAGATTTCTAAATCTTAATTCAATTTCAAATGTTTTAAAAAATAGTGTTGTGGGAGGCTGAGACTGGAGGATTACAAGTTAGAGCCCAGTTTGGATAACACAGCAAGACCCAGTCTCAAGAAAAAAAAAAAAAAAAAAGAGAGTGAGAGAGAGAGAGACTGAAATTGGCGAATTAATTTATATCTACATTACCTTATATTTCTATTTAAGTCCATGTCAAGACTAAGCAACTTTTCAAAGGAAACATACTACTATATAAGAATGTGTTTCTTAATGGAAGAAATAAGGGGAAAAAACACAAATGGAAGCAGTGGCAGGGAAGATGAGCAGAGCTAGCACCAGTCTCTGAACTACAATGTGGAAACTCCAACAAATTTCTACTTTAGGTAGTCTAATAACAAAATTAACCTTAACCATATCTAACAACATATGAATGGAATGGAATAGGAGCCAATCTAAAATCATTTCGTTTTTACTTATTGCCAGTTTTTTGCTGATTATCAATGTGATGGCAAAAAGCTTTCAAAGTATATATGTGAAATATTAATACCAAGTTATAACACAGGTTTTCTGAGCTAACTTTAATCTCATGTTCTTGTAATAAAACTGATTCATCAATATTGCAAAATAAAAGATATAAGAAGAAAAAGCAATTTGATATCACCGTTTAATTCTGATTTGGAAAGTTACTCAGAGTAGACTATGTTTTGCATGTATAGGCACAACTAAATATTCTATTAACTTGTAGGTTTATTGCAGTACTGCAAACTAAATGATTAAAAAAAACTTAAAGTATTAAACACTGTTCTTAATCTTTTCATTACTCCTCACTTCCACAGAATAACTTATGATATAATCTAAATTGCCTACACACTGAAAACACTAGTTAGTGACTTATCATGTTCCACAATACCAAAAATGTTTTATTGAATTAGTGGATCTGCATGGACACAAAATAAGAAAGTAACAAGAGTTTCTACCAGTCCTTTGCTGAAAACTAAATTAGTCAACATATGAAAGGCACTGAAACATCATTTTATTATCAAAACTCAAAATTAACCATGATAACTCCAAATCAACATTAAATCAAGCGAATACCAACAGGTTTATTTATTGTTGTTGAATTATGAGCTGGGTGGCTTTACTTGGAAACACAAACTTCAAATTAAGGTTTGTTTTACCCAGTGCCAATTTTAAGCAATCAGGAAAGTAAACATACCAAAGGACAGTAATTAGTGTCCACTTCAAATATATCTTAATGATAACAGGTTATTTTATCTTTGGAATTTAAACTATTTCTCAAACTGTTTTCAGATGCTAAGGTAATAGTCTTATTTCAGTAACAAGTGAATGAACAAAAATACATAACTTTCCAAGCATGTTTTAAGAAGTAAAGAAAGTTTACAAAATGCATATAATTGGCATGGGCATAAAAGGCATAATGGATGAAAAATTCATATACGAGCAGCTGAAAAACAAGATTTTTCTATGGTATCACTGTATGTAAAGTATACATAAATCTATTTTAAATTCAGACATGTATCTATTATTGTGTCTTGAAAAAATTTTGATGAGCTTCAAACAATCCATAAAACAATCTTCATAATTATCTTTTTGAATGCAAAGACATCTGGTCCACCTTTTAAAACTCAAAATGTTATTTAATAAGTTAAATTTCTCTGAGAATTTTTACTGGATTTTTAATCCAGTAAAGATGTGGATAATTTTTCCTATAATTATATGTCTTATAGAAATATATCCTAATCTGACGAGTTGACCAAAGAAGTACATTATTTTAAAAGGGTTATAAAACAAGACTTACTGCTGTTCGTATAAGACTGTTTCTCTTGGAAACACAAGAACAATAAAATGATATCCCAATGAAAAATGCAAAAAAAAAAAAAAATGAAAAATGACTGCAGGAGTCCAAGAATTCCAGGAAAATCAGCCTGTCTGGTGAGCTTACAATTTGAAAGATACATCTACTAATTTGGAAGATATAAAAATTCATTCCAAATTCTTATTTTATTCGTTCAATGAAATGCAGATTTAACAAGGGAACATTATAACTTGCAAGGCCTTCCAAAACCCACATAATTTAAGACAGTCACAACTTGATAAAAATGTTTTATTTTCGATTTTCATTAAGAAATAAATTTCCTTCCCTTATTAGACAAGTCACTGTTCTTTCCCAAACTCTGGAAACCACGAAATATTATTCTTGGACTCCAGCTCCCAACACTCGTTTATGACCCGCAGTTATCTACCTGCACTTGCCAGACTGTTACCAAAATTGAACGGAGTCGCCGAGGTAGTAGAAACACCGAAATTCCCAATATTAAAGTTCACTGCAGGATTAGCAGTTAATCCGAAACCCCCAAAATTAAACCCACTGGCGGTGGAGTTGGCAGTCTCAAGCCCACCAAATCCTGATAGGCGTGCAGGCAAAGAAACAAAAATTTAAAAGGGGGAAGGGGAAGAAGAAGAAAAAGAAAAGAAAGTAAGATAAGGATTACAAGATTCAGCAAGGGATTTCACAGAAGTGAACAAACCTACTTCGCTTCAAATAGGTTGAGAAAGCAGAGGAGATGGGGACAGAGGGAAGGAGCAGGAGCGTGAATTCCCTCGGCGAAGACCACTAAGGGCTTAGGCACCGCCCCCCACTCCGCCCCAGGGCTAGGACGAGGGAGTCTCCGGGCAGCTCGGGGCTCCCCAACCTTATACTCGCCCGAACCACTGTGTATTCCCGCCTGGCCGGGAGGCTGATGCGGAGGGGAGCTGGGGGTGTCGGGTACGAGGAGATCGGAGCGGTCTCCAACCTCTACGAGTAGGACTCCTCATGGGCGGGAAGCAATCCGCGGGAGGATGGAGCCCCGCGGGGATCCAAGCGCAGGGCGCGAGATCCAGATAGGGCCTCGAGTACCCCAGCGGCCTCCTCAGAAACCGCCTCCACCCGACCTGCGGCCGCCCGCCCTTTTCCATTGCCCCCCTAAAGTGTTTTGCGCGGTCGGGAGACCCAGAATCTCCAAGCCTGCGTCTCGGACCCGGGGGATGGACCAAAAGCTTCCCCAGTTCCGAGAAGGTCCGGGGGATAACTTACCGGCGGGTGCCGCGGTGGCTGCAGCGGTGCCCGAGGTGCCCGAGGGAGCCCCAAAATTGAAGGCCATGTCGCGGGAGCGGGGAACCAAACCGGAGCAAAGAGCTGCTCCCGCGACGCGACGCTCAGTACGCTCCTCTTTTCCGTCCGGAAGAGAAACCTAACCAGCCTTTCCACCGCGTTCCGCCCCTTTCGGGCCTAGCCAAAGAGGCGGGAACAGACCCTGGGCGTAGTGGGTGGAGAGTCGAAAGGGAACGCGCAGGACCCGCTCGCTTCCGGGGGGGTGTTTCGTGGCTTCACGTGGCGTGGAGCGTCACAACTCAAGAAAATGCTGGAGAGCTCGCCAGGATGTGCCGCCCGCCTGAGCGCCCTTAGAAATTGCCATAGCGGGGTTCTTTGGAAAAGTTCTGCAGGGGCCGAAGTTGTTACTGTAGAGATGGGCGGTTGGCCGCTTGGGATGAGCACGTGCTGGAGAGTACATGATGCTGACCCACTAAAAAGAGGGCCTGGGATCTGGGGAAAGCTCCCTAAGGAAGTGATGTTTGAACCCAGTCCTGAAAGCTGAGTTGGAGAAGCAGAGGCAGAAAGAGGAGGCATGTCGGAAGAACTGAAAGATAATTGTGTAGTGGCAACACGTTGTGTGTACCATGTGCCAGCAGTCTGCTTATCATTTTACACGATTTTAATCCTTAACTGTCTAAGGAGACAGTTGACGATTATTCCCATTTTATGGTGCAAGTAACAGGTACCAGGGAGGTTGTACTCTTAACCCATAAACAGTAAGGTGAGCACTGAGAAGAATAGAATGGCCCCTGCTGAAGCCAGTGAGCCTTGAAACTGCTGACGTCTGTGCCCCTATTAGTCCTCCCAATAACCCTACAGAAGAGTCTGTTGTTAAGCTCTTTTGGACTGAGGTTGAGTTGCTAAGCAGATTACCCAAGCTACCCCAAATCACCTTGCTGGTAGGTTTTGGAGCCTAGTTTTAAACTCAGGTTTCTTGACTCCAAAACCCCAATTTTTTTTAAATTATAAAGATATTTAGACAATACAAATTTGAAAGTAGAGAAAAGAGACAATGTCTCAGAAAGGAAAAATAATAAAAGGTTATGACATGGCTTACTTGTGGAGAGTTCCCACATAATCCCAGTAATTATGATCTAGCCAAAATTATAACACAACTCCCTACTGGAAAGATGGGGGAAATAGAAAAAAAAATATGAGGGTATAGGGAAAATGGGAGGAAAGAGCCAGTCTTCATCCTTCATAGATGGGAGTCTGGGTAATACTAAAATTTTCAAATTTAAAATAAATAAATAAACCTGAAAATATACAGAGCAAATGCTATCTAGAGTCAAGGGGCTAAATTTAAAAAAAGAGACTAAAAGAGGTACCTCTGTGTGTGGGTTTTTTTTTTTTTAATACCATACTTTGTAGAATTCTGTATGTGCTTGTATGGATAATTTTAATAAAAATAAAAACATAAAAGCCCATGTATCTGTCAAAAACTTAACAAATGTCCATTGGATTGCTAGGAATTTACCTTATAAATGACTTGGCAAAAGGTTATTCAATGTTGCATTACTTTAATGATAAATGATTGGAAACAGGGATTTGGCTAAATCAATTGTTGACATTTTTACAAAGGGGTATTATTCAACCATAGACTTGGAACAAAAAGAAAAGCTCTTTATGCATTAATAAGAAAGCTCTCAAAAGATAAATCTCACATACACACACAGGTACAAAACAATTCAGAACAACTATAGTATGCCACAATTTGGGTTTAAAAAAGAGAGAGCTAGAAAATATAAATATACATATTCAAAATATTCCTGGAAGATATACTTTTTTAAAAAAACAATATTGGTTGTATCTGGGATAATGAATTGGGTGGCTACGAGACAGTAGTAAAGGAAGACTTCACTTTTTGAAAATGTAAAAAGGTTACTTATTTAAAAATTAATAATATTAATATGCTAACAGTCATTATTGCCAGATTCCTAGTGAAAGCCATGATATGCAGGTGAGGATGAAGACTGAAAAATGATTGGTTGATGCAATGTAAAGGGGAGGGAAAGTGTCTATCAGGAATCTCTGGTTTCTGGCTTGAACAACAGGACAGACTGTGATGCCATTTCACATTTTGGAAAATGAGTTTACTTACTGACTTGAGGACAAGGTGACTGGGGATAACCAACAGGTGTTTGGATTTGTGGGGCTGAGATCGAGCAGAGAGATTCATGTGTAGATTATAATTGAAAGCAGAGGAATAAATGCTATTATTAGGGAGAGAGTATGAAGGGAGGGAGGTTTCAATTGTGTACCTTTTGTTTTGTTTTGTGGTGCTGGGATTGAATCCAGTGCTTTGTACATGCGCATGAGAGGCAAGCACTCCACCAACTGAGCTACATCCCCAGCCCTGTGCACCATTTTTAAGAAGAGAGCCGAGACCCCTCATGGGAGCCTAAGATAGAGTGTCCAAGTCCAGAACATTGCCTATTTTTGAAAAATACAGCTTTTTTTGGAACACAGGCACATCTTTCACATGTTGTTTATAGCTGCTTTCAGGCTGCAAACAGCAGAATTGATAAGTTATGGCAGAGCATAACTAATACCAGCATGTGGCTGGCAAAACCAAAACTATTTTCTATCTGGTCCTTTGCAGAAAAAGTAATAATCCCAACCTAGACTTCTGCAGTGGCCCTTGTAGAGCGGTGAGCAGGACTGAGTGTGACCCAGGCAGTTCATTCTGGGTCAGAATGAATTAGCTGTGGCTGAAGTAACCCCATTCTAGTAAGGAGCACCCAAACTCAGGTTCCCATGGAACCAATGCCATCTCCCCAGCAAGATTGTAACATTCTAGGGACAACTGGCATTCCCAAATAACAGTAAACCAATGGCAGTCCAAATCCAAACCATCTGTTGCTATGACTGCTTCTTCATGCTTCTCCTATCAGAAGGAGGATGAGCAGGGAGACACATTCTCCCTACAGAGTCCACTCTCACCCTCAACTTACTTTCCCATGGGCTAGCAGGAGGATGGAGTGTTGAGAGCCACAGCCGAAGGGGCCCCAGCAAACTTTCAGACTGCCAGCTGATGATTGGCTCACAGCGGCCCCAGCAACTTCTAGCTGATTGGCTCCTCTGCAGTGATGCTCATTGGGCTGTTTCCCGCCCTTTCAGACTATGGAGCTGCTCATTGGGGGACTTTTTTGGCTCCTCCCATGTGACCCAGCCAATCGGCCTCAACAGCAGGAGGAGTGGGGGAGGTTGAGAGGCTTGTGGGAAGCCGGTGGTGGCAGTTGGGCTCTGAAGGTTTTTCCTGAGGAGCTGTTTTGTTTGGAGTGTGGTTCTAAAAATAAAGTTCATTTCTTTTGACAAGTGGCTCCTGAATTGTGCCCAGCCAGACTGTGGCAATGGAGAGTCTGTACCTTCTTTTATTCTGACAGTCTTCACCTTATATATTTTAACTTCTCCCTCATAAAACCCATTCCTTAGCCCATGCTATGTGGCTTTGTGGAATTCACCAGGAAGGATGGCATATGACAGCTGAAAACAGAATACCTATCTTCCCTACCAGTGGGGACATCAAAAGGACCCACTTGGCACTATAGCCTTCTAGCATTTCTCTGCATTCATGTCCACTTTTCTAATTCAGTCTTTACCCTGAAGCTACAATGGGTCTTTCTAAACAAACCTGTTATCTCACTTACCTTCTTCTCACAATCCAGTTTAAAATACTTCAGTAACTTACCATTGGTCTTAAAATAAGCCAAAATACCAAAATCTTTATATAGCTCAATGTGACCCAACATGACATGGCCCCTCCTTTCTCCACAGCCTTAGCTTCCCTTTCTGAACTCCAGCCAAACATCTCAAGTCACTTGGAGTAAATATGCTTCTCCCTGCTCTTGGGCACATTCATTCCTTCTGTCTGAGATGCTTTGCTTTGCATGAAACTTAGTTGAATTATTACATTTACCTGTATGATCGTTTGGTTACTATTTTTCCCACTAGACCATAAGGTTCATGTCTCTTTTTGGTCATCAGTAGCCTAGTTTATGGTATAGTACCTGGCATATAGTGGATGCCCAATAAAATTAGTTGAGCACATTTTTAGGTATAATGTAGAAAAGTCAGGCCTTAGTACCACATTCTGTATGATTGTGTTTACATTAAATGTGTGGAAAAGGCAAATATATATAGACAGAAAGCAGCTTAGTGGTTACCGGGGACTGGGTAAAGGGAATGACTGTAAACTGGCATGAGAGATTTTATTGAGATGATGAAAATCTTCTAAAATTGTACAACTCAGTAAGTTTACTAAAGATCATTCTATTGTATATTTAAAATGGGTGAATTTTATGGTGTGTAAACTGTGTGTCAAGGTGTTTAAAAGTTTAAAAATAGTTGAACAAGTGGAAGAATATAATTGCTAGAAATGGAACTTTCATCTTGTGATACACGTACACATGTTTCTAGTTTTTGTGTTCTACACCTTTCACCTTATACCATACTGTCTTAATTATTGTTCCTGGGTATGTTTTAATACCTATTAGTCTTTTGAATATGTTTTCTGGATTTTTCTACTCCTTGATTTGAAATAATTAGGCTTGGTATGTTGCAAAGTTCCATGTGTCTTTATATACCTTTGGTTAAGAAGATATAGATTTAGAGGATCCTCTCTGAAAGCCTTCCGGTTGGACCCCAAAACTGAAGGAGAACAGACTAAAGGTATAACATTAGACCTTGCCTTCTCAGCCAAAGGGATTAAGCCCTAGGCTGGAGAAGTGGTGGATGAAGACTGGTTTCTGTGTTCTTCATGGGCCTGTAACAACCTCTAAGTGAAGTAGGGATGGAAGGAGCAGGAAAAGCCCAAAGCCGAAGGGGCGGAGCCAAGACTCCTGAGTTACTGAGGACCTCCCTTCTGTCCTCTGGTGGCATTTAGCTACTTTGAAAAATGGGGAGAAACTGTACAGAGTCTTACTGTCTGGTACACAGTAGGTACTTAACAATTACTGAAAGAACAAATAAATGGTGCAATGCTCAAAAAAAAAAAAAAGATGATGATATAGGTTCGAGGCATTCCCCTTGTGACACAAACCAACTGAAATTGGATTTGGGATTCCTAGGAAAGGCATATGCTAGGGACCACGTCCTTGATGTATAGGGACATGTGTAACACAGAGCAAGGAACTGTATGACTGATCTGGATCTTCTCTGATTTGAGGAATAAGATGCAATATTGAGAAGGGAAAATTTTTGAAGATGATCTGAATTTTTGGACTAATGATAGGAATAATAATTCCTAATATTGGAATTATGGAATAATAAAAGTCCCGATGTCCCTAGAAACAGAAGCTTCAGAACCTCTCCAGTAGCTTTCTTATCCTCCTGAGCATTTCTGGGTGGATTTGTCTGCATTTTACTTGCGTGTTCATGAAGGCAGATTTGAGAAAAGGATATTAGTGCAGATAGATGATTTGAGAGGAAGCAGTAGCTCAGGCACAGGACCAAGTGAGGCAGAATGAGGAAATGCTAATAGAAAGCAGCTCCCACTGTGCCCAGTCCTGGTTCAGGAGCCATGTTGAATAAGCATGAGCACTGCTCCTCAGTGGATTAGAACACTGATCAGCTCATTGTGCCTTCTTTGATTTAGGGTTGCCCTTGTATTATTAGCTCTCCCCACACTCCTTTGGGGCTTCCAAGGGCTCTGGAGAAACCCCCGAGGCAGAAAAGCAGAGTATGGGACCAATTGAGGGTAGCCTGAAGGGGTGTGCCTCTTGTAATGTTTTGAACAACCCACAATAAAAAATTAAAAATAAAAAAAAAAGATGTATTTTTTAAGAGAAACTCCATAGACAACTGGACATCAGATGACATATGATTCTCAGTGAACTTTTATATAAAGTTTTTTATTAGTGAAATATTTCATTGCATTAAGGGTAGAAATAAATCAGGCCAAGAATCACATGAAATAAACCAACTGTATAAGATACATGAAGAACATTCTGACACAAGCAGTTTACTCCAGTAATAATGTCCAGAGGGCCAACTATGAGGATCACTTTTGGCAGAATTCATGTCTCAAGCAATTTAAATTAAAAATTAGTCTCCCTTAAGTAAAAACCCCAATAGGGGTTAGTTATGTAGTGCTTATTCCACTTGATCATTGGTGATCTTTCTAGAACATGATGAAATAATTTCTAATGGGAAAAGCCGGGAGCTAAAAGTGGCAATGGCCATTTCCTGCCCTGCGCTCAACTCCCAGTTTTCCCTGCCTGCCATGCTGTGATTACAGCGATGTTGACAATCACAAAGCCTTTGGGGTCTTTCCAGGATGATGGCTGCAAGGGAATAAGCAAGAGGAATAGTTTGCTATTTTCAACCTAAAATCAAATAGGTATAATCATTCTTCTTAACCAACCTATAATTTTGACTATAGTTTATGGATTTGCCACAGACTTTTCAGAAGGAAAATATCAAATGTAGTTTTAAGTTGTCACTGTTAAGAATCATGGCACAAAAATATAATCAATGTATATTTGGTCTCCTTGCCTATATGAGATTTAGTCTAAATGTGTACATCATTTATAGTACTTAAAAGTCTTCTCACAGATATTCATATCGTGAGAATAGAACCAATTAGTACATACTGGCCTATCCGTTTCATTACTGTGGATAAGTAGATACATGATGAACAAAATATGCCAATTATATAATTAAATATTGATAAATATTTAATGTAGGTATTTGGCATTATTGAAGACCAAATATATTTGATATAAATTTTCATGTTTTGATGATTTGGGGTATCGAAGGTTTTTATGTTGATTTATAGAAATGATTAAGTGTATAATGAATTGCTCCTTCAAGAAGGGAAACACATTACATATTGCTTTAGTCTATAGAGAAGAAAAATTTGGGCATGTAAATTAACGTAATTTATTACTTCCCTGTAGGGCTAAGAAACTATGTAAGTGAAATCCATGATTTTTTTCTTCATTTGCTTGCAGTGAAATTCAGTTTTAAACAAATATCAAAAAAATCCCTTTGAATGATTCAGTTGTTAGGAAGTTCTATAGGCACTTTGCCAGATAACTGTATAGGCTTCTCAATTAAAAATGCATGGTGAACTTTGAGAATCAAAGAAAATACCCTTGAATCCTGAACACTGTGACTAATGATGATTCCCAATCTTCTGCCTTTGGTTACACTGAAAACCAAGAAGTATTTTGAAGAGACTTGTCTCTGCTTCTCATCCCAAGGGGACCTTTCTTTAAAGCACATTAGGTGTAGTAGTTTACTTATCATTCTGTCAGCAAAATGATTGTCGCAGGAAATGTAGGGCATTTTCTCTACTCAGTGAATGACAGTGAGCCACAAAACACTGGAAGAAACTGAATCTGAGGAAATAATTTATAAAAAGAGTTTCAAGTTACCAAGAAGACTGCTGAAGAAGAAATGTCTTTCTAATCTAGACAGACTCCCTGAAATTTATGTGTAACTTAGGCTATGGATGGGTAGATTTTTTATATTCATAATTTTACCAAAAAAATCACTCAGTAGTATTGAGTGAGGGATCACTGATTACATCCTCCCAGAAGCATCTTTCCACATCAAGATAATTTTGACTAAAAGTAAAGTTAACTATCTACAAATATCATAACTAGCATTTAGTTCTACTCTACATGAAATATCTGGAGCTATCCTCACCAAGCTTACTTACACATTCTCTTTGTTCACAAAAGTACAACTTAAAAATCCTTAGGAGCATATCACTATCCACTCATGGGTACCACCTCACCTGATCCCTTCCCTGCTTGATTCCCACACAGTATAAATGTAACCAGAAGACCATGTTATTTTCCTGGAGGAATTTGAACTGAAGACTAACATGAAATGCAATATGTAATGTTTTAAAGAGGAAATCAAATGCATTTGAATAATGTACTGGAAAAGGTTATCATTTTACCCTGTATTCGAAACTCTTATTTACTTTTGTTTGGGGAGTGAAGTGGAGGAATACAACATAAAGCAGTATATACGTATTTTGAGCACAAAATTTGGTGAATGAAACATATTGACAGGTAGTATTAACAAGAGATGCAGAGACTTTATATCTACAACTGGTCACAAAATTCTGTAGCTACCCAACAACAAAAAATGACTATACAAGAGTTTATTAAATACTTGCTAGACACATGAAAAAACAGTTTCAGAAACCATGTGATTTTCATGAAGCATAATGGTCAGCCATGTCAGTCTGCTCTTCACCTCTGGCCAACATGCTGTCATCACTTGCCAGCACTGTCTTCTCTCTCCTAACAGGTGAGGAGTCTATGAGGATGTGGAGTTTCCCCTCATCTGTTTCAGGACAGTTCACATGTTCCTTCACCAAGCTCAGGTGATGGTTAAATTCAGTTAGGTTCGTATGAGTGGTGCTCTTTCATCTGCTGTTCCCTGAGACACAGAAGAGAGACAGAAGGGAAGTCAGGTGTTCATGTCAGAAACTGCCCCATATGTGAAGAGTTGGGGTTGGGGTGGTAGGTGGAGGAAGATGGAGGAAAAGAGCCTAATAGTGTGATAAGTAAGTGTGGCCTGGACTAACACAGAGAAGAGTGCTTCTCTGGTATAGGTGTGAAAGTGGTCAGAAAAGGCCTACTGGACAAGGTTACGTCTGAAGCTTAAGGGGCCCTTGAAGAATCAGGCCAAGAGAAGAAATGTGAGTGGGATACATACAGGGATTCCAATCTCACCAAGAAAGCCGCATTCTATCCCCCTGCCTTACTCGACACAGTCTTCTTTGACACACGTGCCTTGCTTACCATTTGGTCCATCAGTAATGTAACCAGGAAATCATTGTGTTCCCACATAGAAAGCCCCAGAATCCATCCTACTGAGCCAGCTAATGGCCCTTCAATGAAGCACAGTTGAGGAATCCTCTGGAAAGTTAACCAAGTAAGAGAGAAAGAAGTTCATTTAACCAGTACTCACCTCCTCCATGGATCCCTGTCCTCGGCAAGCCAGCCAGGTGAAGACCAAACCAAAGAACACACCGAGTGCCATGATGATGTAGGGTATGTTGGTGACAATCAAAGTAGTGTTAATCACAGACTTTAGTCGACTAGCAGTCTCTTTATCAACGAGAACACTCTGCGAAGCAAGAACATAATATTCCCTTGATGACTAAGTATCAGGAGTAATGGTTGTCTTTCAAATCACCGAACACAATTTGGTTATGTCCTTTTGTTAGCAAGCCACATATACTGAAAATTGATTTATATATTAGAGTAACCAGAGGGGGAATTTATTCATGAATATCTTTTCTCCTGAAAACATATGTTAATCTTAACATAAATTATAAAAAAGTGAAAAAGAATTCAGAAATGCTGAGATAATGTATTTTGATCAGATAATTTCTTCAAAATCTAGCTCAGCATTGCTTCCTTCCAGAAGTTACCTCTGGCCACCTCAGACCTGACAAAAGGCCTGTTCTCTAGACTTCCTTCTCACCCTATGGAACCTCCATTTGTTGTTTCTGCATTCCCCATCATAACTGTGGTTTACCTGTTTATCTCCCAGTGACTGTAGGGTCAGTGAATATAAGACATCTCAGTCACCTCTGCACTGGATACAGCACCCAGCACAAAGAAAGTGACCAGTTAATCCTGGTTGACTCCATGGATGAATGAAACACTCCAAAAATGGTGCATGGGAAGTGTCATTTCTCTCTTGATTCATCTATAGTAATCAGGACCAGATGTCTTAACAGAAAGTGTTCAGGTAAGTTGTAGGGCTAACCAGAATTCCAGAGTGTTTTCAGCATGCAGTGCAGAGGAATTCTCATCTAGTGTCATGGATGAGGTATCTAAAGACCTTAATCCCATAAAAACTAAAGGCAACAATTCTGACTTAATTTGCATTGGAGTGAGTCACAAGATGGAATGGTGATTCTTTCAAAAACTGGCCAACACCCCTCAGGGTCAGAATTTCCTTATTGGTAAAAAGATGTTGGGGCAGAAATCTCCAAGGTCATTTCCAGGTCTAATATTTCATTTTTCTAGAGAAGAGAAAAATCGAACTTCTAGGAGACAGCAAAAGCAAAAGCTTTTACTCAATGTTTCGGGATTCAATCAGGTATTTAACAAAAAAGCAAAGCAAAAGCTAGGGGGAGAGCACTTCAAAAATGCCACTCTTCTGAACTCAAACTGGCAGGAAATCATCTGTCTGTACTGTCAAAAAGTTCTATGTTTGTGTCCTTCCCCACAAACAATGACAATGACAATTCCTGGAGCAATCTCAATCAGGTCCTCTAAATTGGCAAATACTGCCTGAATTTTTTCCTATGAAACAATAAGGCTTGTCTTAGAACTGTAATCACAATTTATAAACATGACCACCAACATAATGCTAAATGAAGAAATAAAAGATGCAAACCTGCGTCTATGGTATTATTTCAATAACATCAACTCATAATATCAAAACTAGAAAAATACTTGGAGGCAACAAACATCTGAAGATGTCAACTGTCCTCCTCAAGGACTGAAAGGCTTATCAGTGCTTTACTTTATACA
Organism: Marmota marmota marmota; assembly: GCF_001458135.2. Classification (NCBI taxonomy): domain Eukaryota; kingdom Metazoa; phylum Chordata; class Mammalia; order Rodentia; family Sciuridae; genus Marmota; species Marmota marmota. Next base: position 9,035,506 of record NW_026000119.1, on the reverse strand, counting down.
CTTTTTTTTTTTTTTGTCATTTCCCAACAGTTCTACAAAGGGCACAGGTTTTACTAAATAGAAAACATTAATCTTTGTTTAGTTGTCTCTGGAAAAAATTTTTAGAAAACACTGAGAAATAAAAACGATACCTTAAGTGGGCATTAGATTTTGTGAATAGTGATTTTAAAAATTCTTTTTCTTACTAATTTCATTAAATTTTCTATGAATAACAAGTATTTTAAGGAAATGGAGAAAAATAATAAAAACTTTAAAATGCGACTGTTAATATTAGAAGTTTACCAATCAATAATTTATTATTATTTTTCTTTTTTATTATTATTTTTTACATTACAATTCTTAATACACCTTTATACCACAATTTATCACGTCTCTGATTGTATATAAGGTATGTTAACACCAAATTCACATCTTCATACATGCATTTTGTATAATGATGAGGGTCTCCTTCCACCATCCGTGCTCAATAATTTATTTAAGGAGAAAAACTTATATGCTTTCCCCTTTAAAACTAGATGAAAGAGGGGAAATGAAGACATATAATCACAGTAAATCAGATACGTGATTTTAAAGAGAGTTTATCACAGGGGTCTTAAATTGACAGGGTTTCAAAGAAGGAGGCAAAGACTTAAGACATATACAGGAGCTCTGGCTATTCTGCTTCAGCAGAGCCGGACAATGCCTCATTTCACTTCTACATTTTGTTTCTCACATAACCAGTTCCAGAAGGGAGTTTTACCCAACTAATGTTCTTGAGAAGGAAAAATTCTGTCATTTTTCCAAAACTCCAAGACACAGGCATTGCCATGTAAACATTTAAGAGAAATTTTCCAAGGACAAACAGTTTTAAAATCATCTTTCCTCCAGCATGGTGGCACGTGCCTATAATCCTACATATTCCAGAGGCAGGAAGATCACAAGTTCAATGCCAGTCTGGAGAATTTAATGAGCCTCTCTCTCAAATAAAAAGGGCTGGGGGTTTAGCTCAGTGATAAAGCACTTGCCTAGCATGTGCTATTCCCAGAACCCGCTCCCCTACAAGTATCTTTCCCCACTTTTTCATATCTTAAATTATACCGAGCTACAATAGAAGACATTATAATGGAAGTTTTCCAAGAGTTAGACAGTTAAAACATACCTGTGGCTCCCTCCCTCTCGGAACTTACCTCATTGAGATACATCACTGGGAAAACCATGGTTCTAATGTCTCCTGTTTCACTACAAAGACAAATGATGAAATTATTTTATAGTTTTCCTCATCACCATAGTACCTTCACCTGGAGAACATGTTTATATGAAAATTTCAGTACATGTTTTTCATTAAATTACCTGGAATTTACAGCAGACTTCTTAGTTATGTTTGCAAACATTATCAATCAGAAGTTATATTTCAGTGTGTCAGTCTAGCAACTCCAAGGGCTGCACTTAGTTTATCATTTTATTATTATTTTTATTATCATCATCATTTTATCAAAACACAAATCACTGAAAGTAAACTCATTAAAATGATTACTGTTCTCCCTAGAATCATCACAAGAAGACTATACCAGATAGAACAATGCCACTGTTCCTCAGAAAGTTTTGTAACTAGGCCACTTAAGTACTAACTTTGAAACAAGAGTCAACTAAATGTTTTCCATGTGCCAGCTTTGTGATGGGTACTTTGAGGACATTATTTGATTCAATTTTTGATGGCAGTCACATGCAGAAGGCATTAATACAGATTTACAGCTGAGAAATTTATAGCTCAGAGAAGATAATTTTCTGAGAATTGCCAAGAGCGGGTGGTGGAGCCAGGATTGTATTCCAGATTTTAGCTACTAAATTATATTGCCTCTTTAATACATATATGAGTGACAATATGCAGGGTTTTTGTTGTTGTTGTTGTTGTTTTTGAGACAGAGTCTCACTATGTTGCCCACACTGGTCTTGAACTTATGGGCTCAAGCAATCTTCTTACTTTTCCTGCTTTAGCCTCCCAAGTACCTGGGACTAAGGTACACTCCACCATACTTGATTGAGAAAGCAGATTCTTACAAACCTCATTTGCTTCTTAAAAAGAACCATGACATAAGATTAAATCTGGTGAATTCAATGGGGGAAACAAAGCAAGATGATAGATAAATAGAATAAGACAGTATGTATAGTTTTGCATCCTGTTTTTCATTCAACATTTTATCATAAGCATTTTCGCATATCTTAAAAAAGTCCCATTGAAAGTTTGGGCAGGAGGTTATACTTAAGAATTCTATCTAAGGAGTGGTTTAAAGGTGGAAAATGGGAGGAAAAGCCTGGACTCAAGAAACTCTTTTAACTGTCCAAATGAGACTTTTGGCTGGCCCCAGATGGGAGCAGAAACAGGGAAGGGATGGCAACCGGAGTCATGGTGTATGATGGGAAAGGCTCGATGGAGTAGGTTAAAGCAGGTTGTATGCACAAGTCTTACTAGCTGTGTGAGCTTCAGCAAGTTTCTTAAATTCTCTGTGCCTTGGTTTCCTCATCTGTAAAATGAGGATAATACAAAGCTGTAAACTAAGGACTTAGAACATCTACAGAAATCATTTGATTAAACAAAACAAGTAAATTCCAAGACCTTGGCACCCATGAAAATGCTGATCATTTCCCCTCCCTGAAGGATGGGGTGAGCAATTAGACACTGCCCCACCAGAAAGTCAAGGTAGCAAAACTAGTTTCTTGCTTCTGTAGAAAAAAGCAAAACTTACATAAAGTCATCTAATTTTTTGACATAAATGTTGATTTGGAACCTCTTGGCTGCTCTTAGGATAATTCCAGTCAACTGCAAATCAGAAGTGAGAAGAAAACATTAGGATTTATTATATCACAAACATGATATTTTCAATCAAGCATCATTTCTATGAGGCTCTGATAAACAGGCGGCTATTACCATGTTTAATGGGCAGAGTAATACAAGGGAAAACTGAACAAGAATTAATTGTGTCAGGTAGACCAATGCTTTCATATGAATGTGAATCCTTGGTAATTCTATAAAAATTCTGATTCAGTAAGTCTGGAGTAGGGCTTGAGACTGGGCATTTCTAAAAAGCTCCCAGGATACTGCCACTTTGCATGGCAAAACCTGAGAGGATCCCAGCAGGAAGGACAGCCACAGATCCCCTGTCAGGGCTGGACAATTGTCCAGAGCTAAGAGGAGGATGGTGGTCCCACCTAGGGAATGGCATCCAAGTCTAGGCCTACATCACAGAGCCCAGGAAGAGTAGCTACATCAGTTGTCTTCCCCAGGGCAGCTCCATCTTTGCACTAATAGAACCATGTCTTGGCAACAAGCACTGCACTCCGTTGGCTGATGAGAACTGATTGGTGGCTAAGAGAGAAGGAAGAAAGTCACACCTGATCTCATTCAACGAAGGATAAGATCACTGGTTCTCAATACAAACGTGATGAGTGTAGCTGAGAGTGAAATGTCCATGAAACGTGGTACTAAAAGAATATTGTTGCTTTTCTTTATTATCCCATAATGTTCAAAGTTCCAAGATAAAGTTATCTGACCTGATTTAGCCTCTACAGTGAGAGACTCTCACATTGTGAAATGATATTCCTATCATTTCAACATGGTTTTAGTTTTTCTCCTCTATGAATACAGGATCAACAATGCATAAATATATCTGAAGTTTTAAAAATTAATAATATCATATAATAAACTCTCAAAAGTCCATAGAAAGAAGTTTACCAAAAGTGACTGAAGCTAATATACATATTTAAATTTCAGCCAAAATGTTCCTGACAGTGAGCAAGCAGAAAGATGTCTTTAACCTTACTGATTTGTGTCCCAATGGGAAAAACATATATATGCTCAGGTCCAGGGTTGGCAACAGAAGACTAACAAGTTAGTTACATGGATCCAATCTCAGGTGTTTCCAATAGCTGAATTTTCACTGCTGCTACCTCCATCCCTCCTTCCTTTTTTTTTTTCAAGTAAGTCTGAAGGTGTTTCTGCATATTAGATCCTCAGACTCAGCCCTCTAATGACAGGGCTGTAAGACCATCCCTCAATCCCTCAATCGGCACTGATCTACCTTTTCCCCACTTGAAGGAATACACATATGTAAAAAAGTGTGTTTCTTAAGATGCTCAGGACTAAGTGAACACTGCATATACAGAATAAAAAATATACTCTTTTACCAAGAAGAAGTGTGTACTCACAGGATTAATGTCCACAAATGTCTCATGATCTTCCTTATTTGGATGCATGCCATGTATGGCAGAAACAAACTTCTCATCGGCCTGGTAAAAGTGTGGGAAAGACATAATAATGGGTGCACCTGCATTTTAATGGAAACAGAAATGAATGAAGGTGGTTTTTAAATTTTTAAAATATAAAATGTATATAAAGTTCTTGAATACAAACTTGGTTCTTAAAGTAAAAAGAAAAGCCATACATAAACTTGAAGACAGTGGGCAAACTAAAATACCTTTCTGTACCTCCTAATTCAAGACTTATGCATCATTTTCTGCCATCTCATATACCCCACATTATTTTATTGCACATTATATATACAGAAGTCCTTGCTAAATTATTTATTCTTCAACAAATATTTATTGAACCTATAAAGTGCAAACTTTATGTACATTAAGTAATACTCCTAGTAGTTCTATGAAATTAGAATTAATATATCCTTGTTTTGCATTTGTAGAAGCTGAGGTTCACAGAAGTTACAAAATTTTCCCAGGGGGCTGGTTGTGGTGGCACACACCTGTAACCCCAGAGGCTGATTCAGGAGGGTCATGAGTTCAAACCCAGCCTAGCAATGGTGAGGCACTAAGCAAGTCAGTGAGACCCTGTCTCTTAATAAAAAAACAAAAAATAGGACCGGGCATGTGGCTCAATGGTGGAGTGCCTCTAAATTTAATCCCCAGTACCAGAAAAGAAAAAGAAAGAAAGAAATTTTCCCAGGATATGTAGCTCTCAGGTTAGGAAGGCAGAATTCTAATTGCATGAGGACATCCCACCTCTAAGTACCCATTTCAATTGCAATTCTTTGGGCTGGCAGTTCTGGCTCAGTGAGAGAGTGCTTTCCTAGTAAGTATGTTGTTCTGGGTTCAATGCCCACCACAAAGAGGGGAAAAATTCTCTACCAGTGAATAGAAATGTATTTTTTCCTTGTTTCTGCTTTTTTTAAAAAATTTATTTTTTATTATTTACCAAAGATAAACTTTGTTCTCCTGGATATGTTGATGCAAGAATTTTTAAAGAGTTTGCCTGGCATAATGAATCCAACTATTATGTATAATTATAATGCACCAATTAAAGAATTAAAAAAGAGAGTTTGCCTGGTTGGTGCTGTATGTCTGTTAACCAGATCAAGGTTTGCCCATATGAAGACGGATTTTTTTTCTTTCTTACTCATTTTAAGAACTGAACAGGGAAATAATTATTAAAGGAAATCTATTCCAGATCTGGATACTGAAAAGAAGATATTGCTGCAAGAAAAATATGGTTTTGGAGAAATGAGCTTATTGGCAAGTAATTTAAATCTGTTTACAAACATACCAGCCCATGGCTCCAGGTACACATCATCTCTCACGTGCATAGCAGTTTGCACTTTACTGCTAAACAGTTCCAAACAGCCCCAATTTTCTTCTCTCTGACCTACAATGACCTTTGAAATGTCTCTTGAGGGTTTAATAAGAGCCAGACACTGTCTACAATTATAAAAAGAGGATTCTGAACATCTATTTAGTAAGTTATTGTGGATAATTCAACATATGACTGTTAAAACTAATCTTCAAGAAGAAGATGAGACTGGGGTTGTGGCTCAGCGGTAGAGTGCTCGCCTAGCATGTGCGAGGCCCTGGGTTTGATCCTCAGCACCACAATAAATAAATAAATAAATAAATGTATTGTGTACAACTACAATTAAAAAATAAATATTTTTAAAAAGTTTAAAAAAAGAAGAAGATAGCTCTGTCAGCCATATCACTGATAATTCTGCCTCATTCAGTATTATCAGTGGTACAGATAAAAGGAGATAAAGGAGCAGACAGTAAGAGACAATGAGAAATCTGTGGTCAGGGTTCAAAACTGATTCTACCTCAAAATCATTATGAATCTTTGCCAAGATATGTTCTTCCTGGAAATCAGATTGTCCAGCTTTTCCTTTAGCATTGTGTGAAACATAAAACCAGTTCATTGCTTTGTATGTATTAACTACATGTAAATATGCAAAACCATTAGAACAGCAGCACATGCAGTAGAAAATGCTCAGTAAATATAAGGTATTATTACAATTAAGACTTCTAAACTACTGCTCAGAAAACAAAAACAAAAACAAAAACATGGCATTCTAAAACAATATCACACACATTTTTTGTTTTTTTGTCATTCAATAGCCATGTTACAAAACATTATTCTGGAAAGGTCAGAATCATTCTTTCTGTTGGGCTGGCATCATGTTCTTGGTTGCACTTCCCATCTTTCTGTACCCTAGACCACCACGATCCAAGTCTCTCTTGAGTTCTTACCATTTTTGCAGATGCTGACATTCAACACTCCTGACCCCAAGCACTTTCCTTCAGGTAGACAGAAGCCGGCATTGTCTGAGGTATTGGCTAATATTTCTGCAGGCACCTTATACCGGAAGGCGGGCAGTCCCTGTACACTCTCAAAGTCACTGAAAGTTATGTACACTGACCTGTTAGGATGTAAGAATAAAAAGTCAGTGTGGGCTCTAGTCAGCATGATCTGCCCAGAATGGGTAAGTGACCTATAGTTCTCAGGGACAACACAGCCCAAAGCTATGGGTAAGTGGAAAATGAAGATGCAAAAGAATGATTGAAAGGTGTTCGGCCAACTCACTGTGAAATAAAGTAGGTCGATTGTAATGAAAGATGTTGAAGAGGTGGCAACTATGGTAATATCCAATGAGGCCAGGGAAAACAGAATGTGTGGTAAAAAATTAAAAAGATAACATAAGCAGAGTGTGGTAGCACACACCTGCAGTCCAGCCACTTGGGAGGCTGAGGCAGCAGAGAGAGACCCCATGTCAAAAAGAAGAAGAGACGGAGGAAAAGAAGGAAGACATCTGGAATGGAGACATGTTTAAAAATAAATAAATAAAAGAGTCCTCTAGACCAGCATGGACAGTGTGGTGACCACAAGCAGAGAAGGTGGCACCAAGTGTAAGACACAAGCAAAGCACAAGTGGAAAAGATGGGGCTGGAGTTCTGGCTCAGTGGGTAGAGCACTTGCCTGGCATGTGTGAGGCACTGGGTTTGATTCTCAGCACCACATATAAATAAATGAATAAAATAAAGGTCCATTAACTACTAAAAAATGTATTAAAAAAACTACATTGAGATTCCATCTCACTCCAGTCAGAATGGCAATTATGAAGAATAACAATAAATGTTGGCAAGGATGTGGGGAAAAAGGTACACTCATACATTGCTGGTGGGACTGCAAATTGTTATCACCATTCTGGAAAGCAGTAGGGAGATTCCTCAGAAACCTACAATGGAACCACCATTTGACCCAGTTATCCCACTCCTCGGCATATACCCAAAGGACTTAAAATTAGCATACTATAGTGGTGCAGGCAAATCAATTTTTTACAGAAGCTCAATTCACAGTAGCTAAACTACATAACCAAGTGCCCTTCAGCAGATGAATGATAAAGAAAATGTGGTAAATATATACAATGGACTATGACTCAGTCTTAAAGAAGAATGGAATTTTGGTATTTTCCAGTAAATGGATGGAACTGGAGGCTATCATGCTAAGTGAAATAAGCCAACCCTCCAAAACCAAAGGCTAAATGTTCTCTCTGATATGTGGATGCTAACGCACAATAAGGGGTAGGGGGATAGAAGCTCACTGGATTAGACAAAGGGGAATAAAGGGAAGGGAGAGGGATGGGAGTAGGAAAGACAGTAGAATTAATTGGACATAACTTTCCTATGTTCACATATGAATATGTGACCAGTGAAACACCACATCATGTACAACCACAAGAATGGGAAAGTGTACTCCATGTAAGTATTGTAGGTCAAAATACACTCTACTGTCATGTATATATAAAAAGAACAAATAAAAAAAATCATTGGAAAAAAAAACAAACAGGCTCTGGAGTCTGTGCTCTTTCAATGTGCCATCAGCATTTATCACTATTATGCATAATGAGTACATTTGCACACATTCCTCATGCTTTAGGTGTTCTTGTAGTAAAAATCCTTAGTTTTAAAAAATAGAAACTTATTTTTAAAGTTCTTACCTGCAGAAATCAGATGGGAAGACATAAAGGACTTCATCTTTGGTTATTAATGGATGAAAAGAATCTCCATCTGTCCCATTAATCATATTGCATTTGTCCGTTGCCCACCAGTTAAGTGACCTACAATTGATAAGCACAAGAAAGAGTCATGATGATCAAAATGGAATATAGATTCTTTTAAATGGTCAAGACTTTCCAATATGGAATCGGACCTGGCTATATTCATACACAGACACAGAGTACTAGGGATTAGGAGAGGAGAAAAAGAAGGTCCTGGACCTCAAATCCATCTTAATAACATAAAAGCTCAAAAGCCTTATTTTCTTCTTCCAAACTGTGTATCCTACATAAAGATTTAGGAATATTGATTTACTTAAAGCAGTAACCCAATTTAGCATTAATAATGCCTTGTCCACAGCCAGCCCAGGCCACAGACAGACTCTGAATAGACATATATGGCTCTATAATATTCATGACAGAGTCAATGCATCTTCTGAATACTACTCTCTTCCAAAAATAATGGAGGACTTCTCTTGGATCACAAGAAATACTGAAATGACTTTATGCTAACTGAAAGCGCAGTTGAGATAGCATGTTTTTTAAAAATCAGTTTTTAGCCATGTGTGGTGGCACATGCCTATAGTTTCAACAATTCAGGAGGCTGAGGCAGGAGGATCACAAATGTGAGGCCAACCTCAGCAACGTAGTGAGACCTGATGTCTAAACAAACAAACAAATGAAGGAGGATGTAACTCAGTGGTAAAGCACCATTGGGTTCAATTCCCAGCACCAAATACACACACACACACACACACACATTTGTATGTATGTTTTAAACTAATGATATATCAATGGAATAAATACTTATGTCCACTCCAAATTCAAGTGTTGAAATCCTAATCCCCAAGGTGATAGTAACAGTAGGATCTTTGGGAGGTGAACAGGTCACAAAAGCAGAGCCCTGATGAATGACATTAGTACCCTTGTTAAAGAGAAGCCAGTGGTTCCCTTCCCCTTCCCATGTGAAGTTACAGTGAGAAGAAAGTCACCGTGAGGAACAGAGCCCTCGCCAGTCACGAATCAGCCAGGGCCTTGATCCTGGACTTCCCAGCATTCAAAACAGTTTCTGTAAGCTGCTCAGTCTATGATAATTTGTTTTAGTGGTTTGAATAGACTAAACCAGTTCAAAATTCAAAAGAAAGGAAAGGGCAGGCAATAAGTAGTAATTTCTCCAATTTCGGTTCCAGATGACACTTTAAGTTCAAGAACTTGGGGCTTTTCCCAAGTCCGAGTAAAGTTGTGGGTGATAAAACATGAAAGGAGAATATCTGGAAAGTCTATACTAGAACTCAAACTTCTCCTTAGATATGGTAGAGATGAGAGATGCCAAGTGGTGAGTAGGTCTAAAGACATTTGGTGGCAGATTTGAAAGCAAGGAGCAAGAACTGGAAGTTCCTCCCTGAAGTTAATAAAGATTAAAAGTGGTCCACCACGGGTTTGAAATCAGGGTCTAACGGGCAGAGATCAAAGATGCCAAAGAGCCGGGCACTGTGGCACTCCTGTAATGCCAGTGACTCATGAAGGCTGAGGCAGGAGGATTGCAAGTTTGAGGCCAGTCCAGGGAACTTAGAGAAACACTGTCTCAACATTTTGAAGCCTTACGAAGGTCGGGGGTTGTAGTTCTGTGATAGAGCACAACTGGGTTCAGTCCCCAATACTGAGAAAAAAAGAAGCAGCCAAAGAGCAGGGTGTAGTGGTGCACCTCTGGAACCAGCTGTTCGGGAAGCTGAAGCAGGAGGATAACAAGTTCGAGGCCAGGCTGGGCAACTTAGCAAGATCCTGTCTCAAGATAAAAAATAAAATAAAATGAAGGGCTGAGGGTGAGTATGTGGCAGGGCTGTCTGCTGTTGTATTTCACTGGCTACTCAGAATCTCCCTGTCCCCTCCCCTGGGCTTGTGACTCCACCTTGAGGAACCCCCTTTGTCCTCCAGTTCAGAAGGCCTAACTCCCCTAGAGCTCTTGCCCCTGCCTGCTGGGTTCCTGCTGCAGCCCAGTGCCCGGGCAGACAACGACCTATCCTACCTGTGAGGCAGCACCATGGGTGAGGAGCCTGCTCCTGGCTGACAGCTCTGGTCCCCAGGTGTGAGGGGCCACACAAAGGGGGCTTTACAAGCTCAGTGCCCTTGGAGCCATCCCCACTGGCCCCTAGAATGGTCTGGATGAGCCCCCCCCCCCTTCAGATGTCTGCCAGAAGCTGCACTAGGGTACTGTGTGCCCATCTTCTGGTGTCCTCCGGCCCACGCAACACCCTCTTCCCCTCTCCTGAGGCCTCTGAGCACTTGGGTCTGTCTCCCTCTGTAGTTTGGGGTCTGGTAGGTGAGGTGAGTGGAGGTGACATGTCCATAGTGTCCCCTGTAGAACAGGCAATGTAAACCATACTTGGCCCCAGCCCAGGTCTGGGCCTTGTGCTAGTGATGGCATTCCTTGGGTCCAAGCATGGATGGCCCATCAGAGCAGAGAGTGCCATCAGAAAGCAGAGGTGAGCTGTGTGACGACAGTCCCCCATTTGTTCAAATTGTCAGAAAGGTCTCTGTGATGCCTGTCTCATTCCCCTGTTTTGAAGGTCCCTTTGTGGGGGATTCCCTGCAGGACAATAAAGAGTTATTGAATAAAAAAAAAAAAAAAAAAGAGGAGGGGGGGCTTGTGTGTGGTTCAGTGGTAGAATGCTTGCCTAGCATGTGCAAGGTCCTCAGGCTCCTCCCCAATTTAAAAAAAAAAAAGGCCAAAGAAAGCAGCTTGTACCTGCTGTTTGGATTTAAACTTATGGCAAGTTTAGTGGCTGGGGAGGTGGGAAAACCCAGACATACACTCATAACCAGAAGTGGAGCCCAGCTTTCTGCTGATTTCCCCCAGTGCAACTGCCAGAGGCTCCCATGGGCACACTGGTTCTGGACTGGGGACTCCAGAGTATGAGACTTGGAGGAAGTACAAAATCCGTACAGAGAGAGGTAAGGAGAGACAAGTAAACCCGTGCACACTGATAACAGACTCCCTTCCCAACTAAGGTAATTCTGCAAATCAAGATTCCTTTAGGGGCTGGGATTGTGGCTCAGTGGCAGAGCACTTGCCTAGAATGTGTGAAGCACCAGGTTCTATCCTCAGCACCACATATAAATAAGCAAAAAATAAAGGTACATCAACAACTAAAATAATTTTAAAAAAAAGATTCATTTAATTGAAGGAAACTTACATTAAAGGACCAGAAGCAAAATCAACAACAAAGAAATGAATTCACTTTAGAAGAAATTAAAATAATGAAACAACCTGGCCAATACTTCAAATATGTATGCTGGTTAGTATCCTTCAAGAGACAATTGAAAAAATAACATCCTTAAAAAATAGTGGGAAATTATTTAAAAAATAAAAAAGAATGAAATAAGGAAGATACAAAAATGGAAAATAAAGAAATCTTAGATATAAAAAATTAGGTTATTTTTTTGGGGGGGGGCACTCAGTATAGGAATAAAACCCAGGCTGTACATAGCTAAAGAGAAAACTGAACTGGAAGATAGTTCTAAGGAATTTACAAAAATAAAAGCTCAGAAAAATTAAAAATTAAAGGACCAAGATACAGAAAGTAGATGAGAGGCTTCAATAAATGTGTAAGAGGAATTCAGGGACTCGGGGAGTAAGTATGACTAGGCTGAAAAATACCAGAGGGGCTGGGTTGTGGGTCAGTGGTAGAGCACTTGCCTAGCATGTGTGAGGCACTGGGTTCAATTCTCAGCACCACATATAAATAAATAAAATAAAGGTCTATTGACAACTAAAAAATATTAAAAAATTAATACCAGAGAAACATTGATTGAAGAGATAATTGCTGAAAGTATTCAAGGTATCCCTCAAGGGCCAAACAAAATAAATACAATAAATTCAGATCTGGACACGGTTTTGCAGAAGATAAAGGGAAAAGATAAAGACCAAAGGTCAATGGAGTAACAGCACTGTAATTTTGAATGGTTGGCCTAGAATTCTGTACCTGGCTAAAATCATTCAAAACTCAGAGTGGAATAATGACATTTAAATGTCATTTGCATATATATATGTTAATATATGCAAAGTCACAGAGATTTTACCACCTCAGAGCCTTACTGAATGAAAGAGCTAAGCATGCTGGGTTTCTCCAACTATTAACATTCTGGACTTGGGACTTTTCTGTCCTGTATTGGTAGGCTTTAGGGCTGCAATGCCACTACCCTGTAGACAGATGCCAGCAGCACTCCTCGGTTGAGACAACTAAAAAATGTCCAGACATCAACAAATGTCTCCTGGGCTGGGATGGGTGGCAAAATGACCTGTGATTGCAAATCACCATATCAACAGACAATCTTTAGCAAGAAGAAAAATGAACCCAGGAGGAAGATATGAGAAGAAAAAAAAGTATAAATTAGTAAATATGTTGGTGAGATAATGATTTTTTAAAAATTTGTATTTCTTAAAAGAGGTAGTATGTTAGGTACACCGTTCAGCATTTTGCCTTAATAATTCTTACAGAAAATGCTTTTTATTTTTTCCTGTTCTTTAACTAGCCAGATGACTGATATGGAATAAGCACTAACAGGACAAGTTAACCGCTTATATTTAACTTGGTAAGAGCTTATGAAATAAGGTGTAGACAAGAGTAACAAGGAAGAGGTATATGTGTGGGTGGTAAGATCTGGGTAAAGTTATTGTCTTGTTTGGAAGGAGAAAAAAGAAGAAACAGATGTTGAGAAAAGTTGTAGCTAAATATGAATCATAAAAACCTAAGTGTGGAAGCAAATGTAGAAATAAGTCCAATGTATCAAATAACATATCATTGTATCACAAATGTACCCATAATTACAACATCTATATAAAACGATTAAGCTCTCCTATTAAAAGCCTGGAAAATAGATTGGATATAGAATGACATCCAGCTATATCCTGTTTACAAGTAAATTTCCCTTCTAGCCCAATACCTAGCCACCTCGCACTTCCTCCACCCCACCACCAGACTGTTAGACAGTCATCCTGGCTTCTTCTAAATTCTTTTAGAGATCTTATATATTCGGGTGTGTGTGTAAATATGTTTGTATACATATATGTGCATGCTTTAAAAATTTATATGACTGTTAATTTAAAAATAGTTCAAAAATTGTGACGCTAGTAGAGTTCCCCCTCATTCTGCACCCAGTTTCTCCCACTTGTTAGCATTGGGCATTATTGTAGAACATTTGTTACAATTAATGAAGTAACGTAGATATGTTATTATTAACTGATGTTCATACAATATTCCCATTTCCTTAGTTTTCCTCTGATGTTCTATTTCTGTTCCGGGATCCATCCAAGACACTACGTGACACATCCTGGTCATATTTCCTGGGGTTCTTCTGTGTTGTAATACTTTATCACACTTGCCTTTGTATTTGATGACCTTGACAGTTTTGAGCAGGGATGGCTGGGTATTTTTTAAAAATATCCCTCCTTGAGGATTAGTCTGGTGTTTTTCTCATGGCTGGGCTTTAGGAAGAAGACCACAGAGACGAAGTACCACTTTGTGCCTGTTATCACACGGTATCGACACGACCTGCCACTGTTGATGCCCTTGGCTACCTGGCTGAAGAGGAGTTTGCCTGTTTTCATCTCTGTGAGGTGACTGCTCACCCTCCTTACTGCCTCCTTGGTTTGTTTGACATGGTTCATGTTTGGACATGCTTTTAAAATTTGTATTTCTTAAAAGCGGTAGTATGTTAGGTACACCGTGCAGCATTTTGCCTTAATAATTCTTACAGAAAATGCTTTTTATTTTTTCCTGTTCTTTAACTAGCCAGATGACTGATACAGAATAAGCACTAACAGGACAAGTTAACCGCTCATTTCCTGGGTTTTCTGGAATCTACCTTTGAAACAGAAAGAAATGTACCTCACAGATATTAGCTAAGCTTTCTGTAAAATTATTCCAATGAATTAGAAATACGGTAATATGATATGCTTACGTTACACCTAAAATTGCTATTGACATTTTTCATTATGTTACCCAAAGTTCTTTTTACAAAAAAATATACATGATGAATTTCTCTCAGAATTTGAAGTCAGGATGCAGTCTATTTCCTTGAAATAACACAGCCATAAACCCCACAAAACTCATTGTATATCCCTTTTCCTGGATTACTCTGGAGTTTACAAGTAAATCAAATGTTCAGGAATGGAACTCCTTGACTTTGGGCTTTGAAGAATTAGCCTCCTTCTCCGTAAAAGGTTTCTCATTTTTCTGACTCTAAAAAAAAAAATCAGATTATTTTGTTTTCTATATAGCTTTATTGTAAGCTATCTCAGCTCCTGTTTTGGAAGTAGCTTAGTGATACATTGTAAGTATTAAAATATAAAACATTCTTAAAATGCTGTAATACTGAACTTACACATATTTTATCTTTAGAGAAAAATACATCAACAATTCACAACCATGAAATTAAAAAGAGAACCAGAATCATCCTTCCCTCCTCAAACAATCACTGGTTGGAAAGTATTTGTGCTGTGGCTATGGCACATCTTTCCATGACTACTGAGAAAGAGAGAGACTTGACCCTGACTTGTAATTTACACCTGATCCTGATAACTCTACAAATCATTATTATTTAATTTAAAAAATATATCATGTCCCCTTAATTTACAAAATAATTACAAGAATATTTATACATTTTCACATTTACATATTTATACATTTTCATCCAAAAATGCTAAAATTTTTAAAAATATTTTTTTAAGAGAGAGAGAGAATTTTTAATATTTATTTTTTAGTTTTCGGCGGACACAACATCTTCGTTTGTATGTGGTGCTGAGGATCGAACCCGGGCCGCACGCATGCCAGGCGAGTGCACTACCGCTTGAGCCACATCCCCAGCCCCCAAAATGCTAAAATTTTTAAAGAATGTATACTTAGTTCAAATAAAAGATGAAAAAAATAATTAAAACTATAAGTCGTTAGACTTACGTTTTTCCATTCCACTCCACAATTTTTGTAAAGTTAAGGTAATTGTCTTCTCCAGTTAGGAAAACATAATCTCCATCATTAGTTCCATTTTTCTGAAAATAAATGAATGTGATAACTTAATTAACTTTTTGTCACTTTGTCTAGGATAGGCTGTTCAGTTGTTTGGTTAAACACAAGTCTAGATGTGCTATTGTGACAGAATTTCATGGATGGAATAAATACCTACAATCAGTTAACTAACTAAAAGAGATCACCCTCAAGAACGTGAGTGGGTGAGGCAGATGCCTATAATCCCAACTGCTCAGGAGGCTGAGGCAGGAGGATTGCAAATTCAAAGCCAGCCTCAGGATTTAGTGAGGCCCTAAGCAACTCAGCAAGACCCTGTTTCAAAATGAAAAACTTTTTTTTTAAAAGCACTGGAGCTGTGGCTCAGTGGTTAATTTAACCCTGGGTTAAGTTCCTAGTATATATAAAAAAAAAATTGTGAATTGGTAGACCTCATTCAATCAATTCAAAGGCTTGAGAACAAAATCTGAAGCATCCTGGAGAAGGAATTTTTCAGAAGACTGTGACATAGATAAGAGTAAGATTCTCAGATAGGCTGAACTTGAAAATAACTACATATTTAAAGATAAGCAAACTACCTGTGATCCTGGAGCCTACCTACCCCTAATATAACACTTTCTTCCTGAGGTTAATTTTGTCTATTACCAACTTGCCAACTATTTATGTTACTCAAGAATTTTTTCCTCAAAAAAAAAAACACTACTTTCTTGTCAGGCATGGTGGCAGATTCCTATGATTCCAGCTACTTAGGAAGCTGAAACAGGGAGGGTTGAGGCCGGTCTTGGCAACTTAGCAAGACCCTGTCTCAAAATAGAATTTAAAAAGGGCTGGGGATGTAGCTCAGGGGTAGAGCACTTTCCTAGCATGTGCAAGCCCTGAATTCAATCCCCAGCTTCAGGATAAAAAACAAAAAAAAAAAAAACAAAACAAAAAACCACATGCACATACACTTTCTTATTTTTCATACAGTATAAGACACATTTAGAATGACAGACAATTTTGGAATTCTAGAAGAAAATTTAAGGTAAGAAGAAATCTTGGTTGGGGTGCCTCCCCCCTTGCCCTCACCATAAGCTGAACAAAGAAGCTTTGAAGAAAACTCAACGTACCTCATAAAACAGGCCAAAATATGGGGAGATGTCAGATCTGAAGGCATGGATGAGGGACAAGATCTCATCTTTGTAGCCCCAGAGCAATTCGTCAACCGTGTGAGTCACGAAGAGCTTCTGCTGATAGGCTTTCAACATGGCTTCGATGAGTGTCCTGAGGAAGCGGACCTGGGCCCATTCTATGACAGTCTGGGTGACAAAGGCAACTTAAGATCAGAGTGTGCTCCTCTCCAAAACACCTCTCTTCTACTATCCCTCATCAAGAGGGGCTGGAAACTTCTATGTTGAGGTTAAAGAGCTGAAAATCAGTCTGTGAGCTCCTCTCTGGTTGCATGTGGAATAATAAGGCTCTTCAGTTGTTGTTATTTCTCATATTATGTTTTGTAAATGTGAGCTTAGCATCCTCATTTGCAGGCTGTCATCCCAACATCACAGAAGGGGGAAGTTCTTGTGAATACGTGGCATTTTGACCACACGGTGGCGCTATGGTTCCTTCTGAGCGGAGCTGAAAGTTGTACCCTCATTATAAAAGGTACACCACTAGGTCGCAGAGTAAGGCAGGATCTGAGATCCATATTCCCTCAGGTTCTAGGTCCAACAAGTGTCTAACTGAATATGTATGGGGAAGTCACCAAGAGGTTGGTGTACTTGAATCAGAAAGTTTCCTGGTCCCAGAGGCTCGGGAGGCTGAGGCAGGAGAATCGCAAGTTCAAAGCCAGCCACAGCAATTTAGCCAGGCCCTAAAGCAACTTAGCAAGACTCTGTTTCAAATTTTTAAAAAAATATAAAAAGGGCTGGGGATGTGGCTCAGTGGTTAAGCACCTCTGGGTTCAATCCCTGGTCCCCCACAACCATCAAAAACAAGTTTCTTGGGTTTCAGTATAGTATAGGCAGAGTATAGGTGCCATTATAAGATGGAATTGCCATTATCAATAGGTTCTAATCAATGGCCCATTCTTTGCAATTTGAAAAAGGGAGGAAAAAAGTCAATCCGCATATTTCGAGAATCTGAAATTCCAGATAGAAATCTGAACTAAGAAGTGGTATGCGAATTCTATTGCTAGAATAACAAA